>NC_051439.1:2338908-2342682 GCF_001649575.2 Kryptolebias marmoratus | reverse complement strand
GCCACCGAGGAGCTTTTTAACCACCTTGGTGACCTCAGCACCGGAGATTGGAGAGCCCAACCCAAAGTCCCCAGGCTCTGCCTCCTGAATGGAAGACGTGCCGGTAGGATTAAGGAGGTCTTCAAAGTTTTTGGCCCACTGACCCACAACGTCCCGAGTCAAGGTCAGAAGCACACCACCCTCACTATAAGAAGTGTTGGTGCTGCACTGCTTTCCCCTCCTGAGATGCCGCATGGTGGACCAGAATCGCCTCGAAGCCGCGTGGAAGTCTTTTTCCATGGCCTCTCCAAACTCCTCCCATGCCCGAGTTTTTGCCTCAGCGATCACCCGAGCTGCATGCTGCTTGGACTGCCGGTACCCGTCAGCTGCTTCCGGAATCCCACAGGCCAAAAACGCTCGATAGGACTCCTTCTTCAGCCTGACGGCATCCCTCACCGCCGGTGTCCACCAGCGGGTTTGAGGGTTTCCACCATGACAGGCACCAACCACCTTGCGGCCCAGCTCCGATAAGCCGTCTCAACAATGGAGGCACGGAACATGGCCCACTCGGACTCAATGTCTCCCGCCTCCCCCGGAACATGTTCGAAGTTCTCCCGGAGGTGGGAGTTAAAGCCCCACCTAACAGGAGACTCTGCCAGAAGTTCCCAACAGACCCTCACAATACGTTTGGGCCTGCCAGGTCTGACCGGCATCCTCCCCCACCATCGGAGCCAACTCACCACCAGGTAGTGGTTAGTTGACAGCTCCGCCCCTCTCTTCACCCAAGTGTCCAAAACATGCGGCTGCAGATCAGATGAAATGACAACAAAGTCGATCATTGAACTGCGACCTAGGGTGTCCTGGTGCCAAGAGCACATATGGACACCCATACAACAGAACACCGCTCAGATTCAGATCAGGGGGGCCGTTCCTCCCAACCACACCCCTCCAGGTCTCACTGTCATTGCCCACGTGAGCGTTGAAGTCCCCCAGCAGAACAAGGGAGTCCCCAGGAGGGGCACCCTCCAGTAACCCTTCCAAGGACTCCAAAAAGGGTGGGTAATCTGAACTGCTGTTTGGCGCATAAACACAAACAACAGTCAGGACCCGTCCCCCCACACGTAGACGAAGGGAGGCTACACTCTCGTTCACCGGGGTAAACCCCAACGTACAGGCACCAAGATGGGGGGCAACAAGTATGCCCACTCCTGCTCGGCGCCTCTCACCGTGGGCAACTCCAGAGTGGAAGAGTGTCCAACCCCTCTCAAAGAGACTGGTTCCAGAGCCAGAGCCGTGCATTGAGGTGAGCCCGACTATTTCTAGCCGGAACCTCTCAACCTCACACACCAGCTCAGACTCCTTCCCCACCAGAGAGGTAACATTCCAAGTCCCGAGAGCCAGCTTCTGTAGCCGAGGATCAGACCCCCAAGGTCCCTGCCTTCGGCCACCACCCATCTCACATTGCACCCGACCCCTTTGGCCCCTCCCATAGGTGGTGAGCCCATGGGAAGGGGGACCCACGTATCCTCTTCGGGCTGTGCCAGGCCGGGCTCCATGGGTGAAAGCTTGGCCACCAGGTGCTCGCCAACGTGCCCCACCTCCAGGCCTGGCTCCAGAGTGGGGCCCGGTGACCAGCGTCCGGGCGAGGGAACACTGTGTCAAATAATCTTCTTCATCATAAGGGGTCTTTGGGCTGCACTTCGTCTGGCCCCTCACCTAGGACCTGTCTGCCTTGGGTGACCCTACTAGGGGCATTAAGCCCCTGACAGCATAGCTCCTAGGATCATTGGGACACTCAAACACCTCCACCACGATAAGGTGGGAGCCCAGGGAGGAGCTCTTGTAGTCACCACATATCCTAATTGTTTTGTTCACTTTTGGTACAGTATTGATGGGAGATGCCCACTCACTTTTCTTAACCTTTGAAATCACCTTTACCCTTCCCAATCTGTCCAACTCTTTTTATACAGCTTCCTTTAGTGCATAAAGAACTGGGCGAGCCTTACAGAAAACTGGTGCCGTGTTTGGCTTAGTGTGGAATCTGGCTTTAAATCCCTTGATACACCCTTGGTTATCTGAAAACACTGCCTGATGGTGTTGGATCATTTCTTGTACTCCTGGCTTTGCTTATTTTTGCACTCGTACCTTGTGTACTGTGAAGATCTGTTTCCAGTTTGACTGCAGTTTCTTTAACCAGTTCCGTCCAATCAGGGATGGCCTGTTTCCCTGAACAATGATCAGTGGAAGGGTAATTTTTTGTGTTTCATACTGTACTGGTACAACAATATATCCCCGAACAGTGATGTTTTGGCCTGAGTAGTACTTCAGCTTTAACCCAACTGCTGGTTTTATAGGGAACTGGGTGAGATGTGTCTGGTAATACTTTTAATATTTATTTGGTCGGGTTTACGGGACCCGGAAGTGGCTCCGTGCGGCAGTTAAGGTAATGTAGTGGATACTACGGCGGTGCTAGAACCAGTAATCGAGGACATGTTTAACAGCGGTTTGATCCTCGAAACAATTTGTAAGTCTCCATGGTTGATAGGTCTGACTGGATTATCTGGTCCTGACTGATCGATATTGAACAAACATAAATATGTAGACGCCTCATTACGTCCTGGAGCGCATCCACTGTCACTGCCATGCTGGACGGATCTCTCCTCTCTCTACGAGCCAACAGGAGTGAACACAGAGCGAGCAACTATGACCGGATTTTATATCACGTGGGATTACCTTTCACAAGTAAGACTGAACAATAATTTTGGTTATTTGAACATTTATTATATTATGTCATCGTAGCTAACGTTATTTGGCAAACAACGAAATGCTAACAGGAGGAACTGGTGCTCCTCTCTTATTAGCTCTTTCTGTTTTCTTTTCTTCACATTCTGAAGGTTTCCCTGTAACATAGATTTAAGGAGGCAATGGGAAGTTACAGTAAGAAGGTAGGGTTTTGTTGCTACAGTAGTCTTAGCTCTGTAGTGAACATTTCAAACCAGGACTTCAACAGGACAAACTTAGAGATGATGTGACCCCACCTGTCTTTAACTTTCCAGCTCATCTCCAAAAAGGAGGTGATTTTTTTTACTGTACATGTTAACATAAATGTCTATGATTCATATGTAAAACTAAAGTTAATATTACACTTTGTTAAAGCTGTTTTTACTTGTTAGTTCTTTCTGCATTTAGGAATTAATGATGTATTGTGTATTACAATACACTGTAGGATACTGAAAACTTTTCAAGTTGTTGTCAATTAAACTGTTTTTTAAGTATTATGTGTCTTCTATTTTAGGAAAACAGAAACCTGAAGGAAAGCTGCAGAGAGCCTTCCAGTGTACCTTTCTCTCCCTGAAAGTGAAGCTCAGCTCTCCAGCCCCAGTTAAAGCAGGGCAGTGTGAGACCCTGGAATGACCTCGAGTTTTTAAAGATTACTTTTCCAGGTCTTTAAAAAAAAACTGCATGTGTGTGTGCATACACAGCACACAAAAATATAAAAAAAATTATTGATGTGGTGTATACAGACAGCTCAGGATTGTGTGAGTATATGTGTGTGAGAGAGAGTTAAATAAATTTAAAGGAACAATCAAACTTGTTTCTTTATTAAAATATGAAATGTATTGAAATATACATCATTAATATGCCATACTACAGGTGCTGGTCATAAAATTAGAATATCATGAAAAAGTAGATTGATTTCAGTAATTCCATTTAAAAAGTGAAACTTGTATATTATATTCATACATTACATACAAACTCATATATTTCAAATGTTTATTTCGTTTAATTTTGATG
>NC_051439.1:2310156-2337512 GCF_001649575.2 Kryptolebias marmoratus | reverse complement strand
GTAATCATCAAAATTAAACGAAATAAACATTTGAAATATATGAGTTTGTATGTAATGTATGAATATAATATACAAGTTTCACTTTTTAAATGGAATTACTGAAATCAATCTACTTTTTCATGATATTCTAATTTTATGACCAGCACCTGTATGCCTGTCTTTGTTAAATATCATAAAACAAAGTATTTTAGCATGATATCACTTAATTTATTGTGTGAATGCGTCCTGTATTGTAACTACATCTCTGCTGTTTGTAACAAACCAAACTGTGTGAAAATTGGGTAAAGATTCAGAGAATTATGATCATTTTAGTTGGGCATACAGCTTCCTCAGTACAAAGAAATGAAATGGGGGACGCGTGAAAGACCCGGCCAAGATGGTGGCTGCGCTGACTCGTCAGCTCCAACAGACAGCGCCAGTCTTCGAGGTGTCTATGTTAACAATGTCTATGGTAGCTATGTCTATGGTGTCTATGATACGAGCAAACATTTGTTGTTTGCTAGGGCTCCTTACAAAACTTCCGGGTCACCTAAACCCGACCAATTTAATATTAAAATCAAATTCTGTCCTGCTGCCCGTTTCTACATTTTGTGTTTTCGATCTTAGCCTAAAAGTGAAAAACCAGGCTTTTTTTTCCTTTTTGGTGTTACGATAAAAAACAAAAAACAAAAAAACCAGTCCATTTTTCATTATTTGATTTTTGATAGTCAATTGAAAATGGAAAGAACGAATGATACACGGATTGTGTCTTACCGGACTGTATCCTCCGGTGGTGATGCTACATACACGCAGGTGGTACAAAGTTCCAGGTGTCAACCGCTCACACACACATTCTGTTGCTAGGCCGCTGTACGCTACCTCCCACTGGCTCGCTGCACAAATATCACACACACAGAAAAAATAATTACAACTCTTCTCACAATTGTGTGGAAAATTGCAAACACTCAATCTGCTGGTTTTTACATATTTCTGCAGTCAGCCTACATATTTTCCTAAAAATAATATTTTATTGACCAATTTAATGCCTACACAACAATTAGTGTTGTTTTATAAGTGGCTGAAGGATGGAGTAGGCAGAAAAAGTAGAAAAACAAAACTTTACCTGTGGAACAGAACTTACTGTATAAAAAAATGTAGGTTTGTGTTTACATTACCAAGCCAAAAAGTATAATTTTTTATAGTATGGTGATTTTTGAAGTTCTGTCAAATAGTTATGAATAATTAGTACCTTATCAGCCATGACATCAGTCACAGAACAAAGTATAGTAAAAAAGACAGAAGACTTCCTCTAGGCTAAGCTAGTAGCTAACCAAAGTAACTCAAGTAATCTTGTAAACATGTAATATTAAACTATATTAGAAAAAAACAATAAATGTGTCTTTTAACTCCTTAATTACACTGAAGTACTTTAGAACAAATTACATACTGTCACACAAATGTAATAGTACTAAGTAAATGGAAATTGTAGTCATTTGTGTAAACACAAAAAATATTTTAGAAACTTTCTACACTACTCCAGTTATTTATTTTTTTAAAGGATATTCTTTCTTGTTCATGAGTGATGGTAGGATGGAGCAGGAGATGGATTGACAAATCAGTGCTTTATCTGCAGTAATGAGGGCATTGCTTCGATCAGTCATGGTGAAGAAAGATTTGAGTCAAAAGGCAAAACTCTTGATTTACTGGTCCATCTACGTTCCAACCCACACCTATGGTCATGAGGTTTGGATCATGACCGAAATAACAAGATCCCGGATGCAAGCAGCTGAAATGAGCTTCCTTCACAGGGTGGCCAGGCTCAGCCTTAGATATAAGGTGAAGAGGTCCGTCAGCTGGGGGGAGCTCAGAGTAGAGCCACTGCTGCTTTACATCAAAGAAGCTAGTTGAGGTAGTTCAAGCATTTAATTAAGATGCTTCCTGGACGCCTCACTTTGGAGGTTTTCTTGGCATGTCACACTGTGAGGAAACCCTGGGGCAGACCCAGAACTTGCTGGAGGGATTATGTATCCTTTCTGGCATGGGAACACCTTGGAATCCCTCAAGAGAAGGAGAGTGTCGCTGGGGAGAGGGATGTCAGGGTTTCTCTCCTGGACCTGTTGCCTTCGTGACCCGACCACAGATAAGCGGTAGAAGATGGATGGATGTTTTTTCTTAGTTTGGAATTTTTTGCTCTGTCCACACATTTCAACAAAAACACTGAAAATACCCATGCTGTGCCAAAAGGTGGACAGAACAACATCAAAATACAAAAGAAAGAACACTGCTGTTTTTGTGTTTTTGTTTTTTTTGGATAGCATTTATAATGTATAATTATAGCTACTGATCAGGAAAAAGTTGACACTCAGACAGTCAGACAGAAAAATTATGATGCAATAAGCTAAATGTGAAGATTTAGCACTTTTACCTTCAGAGGACCCTTCTGAGATTTCTAGCAGGTATTTAAGAGCTTCTGAGCCCCCGTTGTCCTGGGGAGGATCTGTAAGGAAATTGATGAATAAATTGAATACAATACAATATTACGCTCTTTTTTTAGAAGACTGAATGTCACAGATTACAATTACAATCATATCAGCAAATGATTACAAAAACGAAAAACAAAACAAAAACTACAAAGTACACATATGTTGCAGATGTGATGACTTTGCCTGACATTTAGCATATTCATTGCGCATTGATAACTACAAATAATTGTAGGAAATTGTCCTTTAGTTCCAAAACAGTTTTTTAAATTAAAGGGCTTGTATTTCTAAAAAGAATGCATGTCACCCACTGCCTTTCATGCCAGACTTTTAAAAGATGATGGATACAAATGGTAAAAGGTTTTTATTGTCGTTGCATGATTGTTGCCAGCATTACAACAAAATTATGTTGTTATTTCAATGATAACCTTAAATTGAGAAGGGATGAACATATAGCAGTTTTGGTCAAAAGTTGTAAATGGTGATATCTGTGATCTCATGCACCATTGCAAAATCTGAAAAAGTGTTTTTGCTCTGCGTATGTGTTGTCAATAACTCTGAGCTACTACCACACCAAGCTTTAGTTCAATATCTGTAAAACTGACTGAGTTACAGCCACTTCTGTGTTAATTTGCTATGGCTGCTCTCTTGATTTGGGTAACTCCAAAAGTTGATAGGTTGTAGAGGTACATCCAGTGATTACATTCAAGCCATCCAGTTGTTCATGAGATATTTTGCTAAAAGACAAACAGGGTTAACAGCAACAGGTAATGCCAAAATTTTAAACTATAATTATAATTATATAATTATTTTCTCAGTATTACTTTCAGTACTGTCGACTGACCTAGCAGCTGTAGTTTTGTGTGAATCTTTACTATTTTTACAACCGAATTAGATGTGTGTGTATTTGAATATTTAAAGTGTTTACCCCATGTGACTGTAAAGCCATAGGGTGTCACCTCGGTGACACAGGGTGTAGATGGAGGACCGGGTTTGTCTGGGTTGGTGGTGCACACCAAGACTTCACTGGGACTGCTTTTTCCTTCCATGTTCGAAGCTATGAGCTGCGTGGAGGGTAATAAACAGAACAAAGGCGTTAAAATGGGAAGCACAAGAGTGTGGAATGACAGGAAGGAGGGAGGTAAAAAGTGGTTGAAAACAAAAAGGAAAAAGATGTAAGAACAAAGGAATCTATCATAAGGGAAGCAAATCAGTGTCACCTGTTTTTTTATTTTAAAGACATTGAAATGAAAATACTAAAAGAGATTATGCATGGAATATACTATATATGATTTTTTTCATTTGAATTCAAGGCCTACAATTTACAGTAACCTATATTCAAAGTTTTTTTATGTAAAAATCTATTGCTGATTCTTTTTTCAGTGTCAATATACTGTTGTTTTAATTTTTTAGTTGAAAAAAATTGGTCAAAATGTGACATTTTAAAAATTAAAAAAAAAATTCAGTTCTCATTTTAAATTGATGATTGATTTGATATCACTAAAGGATTTGATTGGTTGGATTCTGTTTGACTTAATCCAGAATCCACTGCTTATCCCTCTGTTCAGAACTGAAACTAAAATTTCTAAATAGCAGATTTGAAATGTCAAAATAGACCAATCAAAATGAGGACTTTGAAAATAATACCAATTTTGTAATTCCAAAAAACAAAAAAAACTTTTTTGACAAAAAAAAATCACTAAATATGTATTACTGAGAATTGAAGAAGTTATTTTAAAATAAAAAAAATAATTACCGTATATTCACTGCATAAAATTTGTGTTGTTTTTACTTCAGTGTCTTTTAAAATTCAAAACCTGGTGTGAACAATTTGCTTACATAAACCAACTGTCCTGAATAATAGGAGTCATCACACTCTGCTTCCTGTTACCTTTGCTCTAACCCTCCCCAATGGACAATCAATTTCCTTTGTTCCTACATATTCCCGTGGGATGGAAAACACACAAAGAACACAAAACTGCCTCTTAATGTGTTTGTGTCTTCTGACATCCTAAGCTTTATCTCGGTTTGTGCATGAAAGCACCTGTGAAGTGTTATTGGGGATGACTGCATCATAAAACACATCCGAACACACTTACAGGGATGTACCATTGGTACATTGTGTTTCACAATGTCCTTGCATCATGAACAGTTTTGATCAAGGCTTTTAGTGAGTCTGTGTTTTCTATGTGATAAATAGCCAGTAAATTGTCTTGTGCACTTCTTAAATTGCAGTCTGACTTCTGCTGGTATTCTTTTATTTTATTGGTGGATGTCATTGTAGCACTAAAAGACACATGGAAGGGTAAGTAGTTTTGGAAACTTTTTTTCTACCAGAATGAAATCAAATAAGAAAACTGAAGAGTAGACTGAGGCTATCTTATCTTATGTCGAGAAATGACAAAGTTATAGCTGTTTTGGTCAAACCTTGATATTAATGTATATGTATGTGAATATGGGTTGTAACTGACTCTCAGCTACTACAACAAATTTTAGTCCAATATCTGGAAAACTGACAGAGTTATAGCCAGTTTGTGTGTTTGCTAATGTCAATTAGCTGTGGACTTCAAAAGATGATTATCAAAAAAATATTTTCTGAAAGTTTTAATAAAATGTGTTCAGTTTTTTGTAGGATATTTTGGTAAGAGACAAAGACACCAACCCACAGACACAAGCAAAATAACCCTATTTCCCTCATTTGCCCTTTGACTATCAGCAACAAACTAAACTAAAGAGAGAAAAGTGACATGTGCTCAACAATAGTGCATCTGAAATCTAACTAGAAGCACTAGGCAAGCACAAACCTTCATCAAGGTTAGCGTATCCTGATAAATATTGTCTGATTCAGATTGTTATCCACTTGTCACAACAAACAAGTGATTAAATTTTGATGGTGTTCTTGATCACTACCGAAATTGTATCACTTGTCTGTTGTGATAACCTCAACATCTCCTGAAAATTTCATTAAAATCTGTTCATTAGTTTTTAAGTAATCTTAAGAACAGGCAAACAAACAAACCAACACTACAAAAAACATAACCCCCTTAAGGGAGATAATAATGTTGTCACTCACCCTGAATTTATACTGTGTGCTTCTCTTCAGGCCTTGTACAGTACAGGTCAAGTTTTCTCCAGTGTACTTTGGATGAAAGTCTGTTCCCTGTGGGAGATACAGCATATATTATCTGTTTGTTATTAGCATTTTTTATTTCAGGTTGTATTCGCATATCTGTGTATATAAATGGAACAAATACTGACTTTTATGGTGATTCTGGTTTTGTGTGTTTATCTCAGAGACAAAAAAAATAAAGGAATTTGTTGGAATGTCTGTTGCATAACTCAATATATACAGAAGATATCAAATATTTATTTAAATGTTTTTGAAATTCATGACTTTTTGAATTGTATGTTTTTATTTCCCCTTCTTTTTACCCTTGGGGATTTTAGTAAACGACAGCCAGAGAGTATAACAGAATTAAGTTTTTTTTATAGAAACACATAAACAGGGCAACAATTGAATCCAAAAAGCTGAAAACCAAATACAGTTAATTCTGTTTACATTCAGATGGATGTTTTTTATCAAGTTATCTTTTTGATGTAAAGCAGTAAATGCATGTGTTTGTCCCACTCACGCTGTTGTCTTCCTGGATCTCAAGTGTGTATTTGAGCTGCTCCTCGCTGGGACTGCCCTCAGGACGCACCCACTCCAGGGTCACCCAGGACACCCCGGCCCTGACAAGCCGTGGCGCCAGCGGCAGAGCAGGCAGGGTGCCCATCGTGTAAAACACCATCTCTTGACTAAAGCCGCTGCACAAAACACATCTCCATTTCAGTCACATTTTAGATTATTTTTTATTTAAAGCACAGAAGCTTAATGACTAACCTGCGCCAGAGGAGAGAGGTGTGATAGGTCATGAATTACAAATTTAGTAGGAGGCTTTTTGAAGTGAGAGGAGAGAAAAGCAGCATATGGGCTCATTTTACCAGAGTGCAAGCAAAGAGGAATGGGAGGTTGCAGGTGAGGAGGTTTGAAGCATCTCAGTAGGGAGGCCACAGGGGGGAAGGGAATTTGTGAATTGCAATTGGAAATTTGAAACTTTTTAACAAGCGTTTAGGAATATGTTTACACAAATTCATTGTGCAAGTCTATAAATCTGAACCGAGCTACAGCTGCATATTTAGTCCTGTCAGGGAGTGCATATTTCCCACCTCCTCCCGTGATTTTACACCCCTCCATCACCTAACCACTGTAGGCTTGATGCAACATAATGACAAAAACAGGGCAAGAAGAAAAAGAAAATGAAGAAAAAAAAGGAAGAAGAAAACACCCATATGACAACTTTAGCTTTATATTGGCTGCATACATCTAATAAAATGTAAAAAAAAGGCATTAGTGTCTGCCTTCCACGACACTGTATTGATAAATATGTGTGTGTGAATACATGTTTCACTCGCTTGTGTGTGTTTATACAGTATAACATATGTGTGTGTATATTCAACACCGGTGAGCAGTACCTTGTGCCCATGTCGTTATGTGCAGCCACTCTGAACGTGTAGCCACAGGCAGGAAACAGTCGTGTCAGCTTACAGTGTCTCTGGCTCCCAAAGTAACATTCTCTGAAAACACTGTTCTTCTTCCCCTGCACAAGGGAAAGAAAAGGAACACAGATGGAAGAAAACAACAAACATTGATGTACTTAAAGATAAAGAAAAATGGAGTAGCAATCTGAAGACATTTCGAAGATTGCCAATGCAGTGACAGCCCCAAAATTTCACCACAACTTGAGAAATTGCTTTTTCTGTTAAATTACAGTGTGAATGTTGTATGACTGATGAAATTTTCCAAGTAAACTGAAACAGTGGTTAATGCTGAAAGAAGCAAAACACTAGCTATAAGAAACAGCACACTTGATAAAAACTAAAAGTAGTAGAATAATAGCTAAAAGCAGCAAAACATTATCTAAAAACTAAAAGTAGCAAAATTATTGCTAAAAGTTACAAAAGGCTGGTTAAAAGCTAAAAGTAGTACAAAGCTACCTACAAACTAAAAGTAGCAAAAGGCTAGCCAGAAACTAAAAGTTACTAAAGTCTGGCTAAAAGGTAAAAGTTACAAAAACCTTACAAAAAATTTGAAGTAGCAAAATACTAACTAAAAGCTAAAAGAAGCAAAACGAGTGGTGGGTATATTCTGCTGAGGATTTGAAACAAAAGTGTAAGTCCAAAAGCTGTGAGAGACCCACTGAGTGAAAGAAAATGAAAATATCCTAGTTTTTGTGTTTTTTTATTTGAATATGTATCAAAAAATATTTGTGGAATTAAGAAGAAACTGTTTCTAAAAGAATTGACATTTATTAACAATTCGAAAGTTAAGGTTAGAATTAAGATTAACATTCCATGAAAAAAAAACTTAAACAGCAAATTTGTACAAACCATAAAAGACCTCAAAAGGCCATTTCAGACATGTAAAGTCCAGCTTTCTGCGACCTGTTTAAACTTTGAATGATGCTTCTCTGGGAAGTATGTCTGAGTTGTAGAGTTCCAAAGAGGGCTTGGTTTTCACTCTAATCCTATTGATTTCCATTGCTTATTTATTGTAGTTCTTTGCAAATTTTATCTTTATTGTATGATATACTACTACCAAAAGTCATAGCACACATTATGGTGTATAATTTGAATGCTTTATTTCAAAGCTTATGTTAAATGTAGACTTACCTCATCCCATTCGAGCAGGTAGTTTGTGATTTTGGATCCATTGTCACCTGGGGGCTGTGGATGGCAGAAAGATGAGACCAAGCGAAGAAGAGAAGGCACAAGAGAGATTGACAGCTTAGGCAAGTATCTTATACTCTGATGATGAGGCTGACAGAAGACCTGCTATGTCTTTGAGATTGACCTCATATCCTGTCTGAGTGACTGGTGTGACTCCAAAGTGGTATTGTGAATGGATTAAAAAAATGTGCCTGGGAGGTCAAAGAGGACAGGGTGATGGCACTGTGAGAAAGAAACAATGCCTGATAAAGAATCATCAGGTGACGCAAACCCCAAGTTAACTTTCTGTATAGATTCTTTTGACTCTATAAAAATCAACTGCAATCATTTAAGAGACCAAATGGAACTTGACTGACATCAGATACATTGTTTTCATAATGTTAGCATAGAAAAAGATGGAGTTGTACCTTCCACTGCAGACTGAGGCTGCTCTTAGTGCGGTGAGTGAGTTTTGGGGGTAGTGGGACGTCAGGAACGCTGCAGTGTGTAGTGAATGAGCTGGGTTCTGAACACGAGCCTCGAACAGAATTGTATGTTGCCAACACCCTGACAAAAAAAAAAGATTAAGCCATGATTTTAAGATGATTTTAATTGCCTTTCGCAGCCATTTTGAATTGGGTTGGCTCCAAAAAGTAATTAACATATTAATCTCTGCTACTACCACACCATAATCTAAGTCAACATTTGTAAAATGGAGTAAGTTATAGTCATTTTTGTGTTTTTTAAAGTCAGTTGGATGTGGCAGCTATCTTGAATTGTGTTAACCTAAAATGGTAACGAGTTGTAGATATACATCCAATGATTACTTCATGAAAGTTACATTAAAATTCCTTCAGTGGTTCATGGGATTTTTTGGCAGCAGACAGACACATGAACACACACAGACAGACACAAGCAACAATATTAACATCTGCCTTCACCTTTTGGTGGCAGTCGATAAAAAGAAGTTTCAAACCTAGAGCTTGGTATTAACTTGGATGAAAGAATCTGAGTCCTTACCGTACATGGTAGTCTGTCGCTGGCCTTAGATCTTTCAGATGGTATTCCAATTCTTCCCCGCTGAAACAAAAACACAAAGAACACACATGCAAAGGAAATCCCACTCGTATGGACTGAATAAGCTTACTGTGTACCATAGCTAATTCTTTATTCCTTTACCACGGATCAGGTTTCTTTACCTGTATATGAGTCGATACTTTCCATCCTTTCCCTTATCTGACAGAGACACTTCATAGGAGCAGGACACAGGCATCCCATTAGTATGCCTGTTCACCAGCCCAGCTGGGGGGACCCAGGACAACCGAGCAGCCCGCGCCTGAATGTTAGACACCTGGAAGACACACAGAATGCACACATCAAAGACTGCTTTCACTATCTAAAAAAATAACATTAAAAGCAAAGTATTCTTTGAAGAATACATATTGCCTGCCGCTTTTCCTGACAAAGTTTAGGACGAAAAACATCATATGTTGAGAAATGACGAAGTTGTAGCCGTTTTGGACAAATCTTGAAAAAACATTGTTATGTGCAGTATCACAAGATACTACAATCAAAATATCTGTTTGAGATGACTCTCAAGCTATTACCACATCAAACTTTAGCTCAATATTAGTGAAAATGGCTGAAATATAGCTATTGTTGTGTTTTCTAATATCAGTTGGCTGTTACAGCCATCTTGAAATAGGCTGGCTCTAACAGTTACTGACTTCTAGAAATAAATCTGGTAATTATGTTTCATTAAAATCTGTCCAATGGTTCATGAAATATTTTGGTCACAGAGAGACACACACACGGGCAAAAACACCATTGCTCCACCTTCACCTTTTGGTAGTGGGGGATAATACTATTAACTTTCTGTCGTGCAGGTTTTGGTTGACAGAGTTAAGCTATAGTAATAATGAAGGTGCATGTGCTTATATTGGCCTGTTCATGTCTGTGTATGTACATGTCAAACACATAAGAAAAGCTAAGTGTAACTGGAACCACTGCAGCAGATTTGGCTGCTATTTTAAGCTCAGCCACATCAATGCCCAAAACCCTCATGAAAAAGTTTCTGTGTGTACATGCCCGCAAATGTTTATGGAAGGTGAATGTTTATGGAAATTTAGGGTCTGGTTTGGTGGGCAAAGACAAAACCTTTGTTTTAAATAAAGTGTATATACAAATGTGTTCTCCTTTCTCTCTCATTCTTTTTTAGTCTTTGCTTACAAGTGCACAACAGTATTACAGACAAAGAGTAGAGGAAAATAAATTATTTGTATCAAAACATCCCAAAAACAAAAACGTTTTGATAGAGCAAAAAAGGGCTCATGAAAACAAAAATTAGGGAAAAAAAGGACAATAAAAACAGATGAGGATGTATACATTTTAAAGGTTTGTGGTTTTCTTGGTGTATAGCCCTAAAGTATGAATGTTTAACCTAAGAATCTCGTACAAAATTTGCATGTGAAAAGAAGATGAACTGTGTATCAAACACTGATTTTTCTGTGTAAGATCTTTAAGGTCTATATGCTCAGAGGTTTTTGTCTGGACATAGATGGATGTATTTGTGTCTCTTTGGGTTTTTCTTAGTAAGATTAAGAACAACTTGTCCAGCTAAATTTAAAGAAATCTCAAAGAGATAATTTAGAGAATTAAAAAAATGTAAACATTAAGTTTTGTATGATAATGGCCTGTTTTTGTTAAAGCACCAACTTTTACAGAAGAGAATGTTCTCTTTAAACAATCATTGTGTAAGTGCAGAGTCTGCATTAATACCACTTTTCCTGATTATAGTTTCTTCCCTGTGTTTTTTGGACCAACTACTTCAGCATACTTTCAGCTATTTTAGCCACTCAGGCATTCAGGTAATAAAATTTTCAGCTCACTCAGAACATTATTGCTAAGACTTTTGGTGATTGTAATGTTTATACTTTTTGAATTATTTAAATTTTACATCTTTTCCTCAAAGAAATGCATTAAGATCTTTTCAATTTGAAATATTCCTTACAAAGTAGCTTTTTGGTTTGTTTTAGTAACTTTTTTAGCCACAAATTTCCTCATTTAAACGTTTAGCTCGTGTTTTGCTGGCTTTAGCTTTTAGTTACTGCTTAGCTCATTGTAGCTTTTTGCTACTCTTTCGCCAGTTATAGCTTTAAGCTACTGTTTTGTTGAATTTAAGTTTTAGCTACTGTTCTGTTGATTTTAGCTTTTGGCCATTGTTTAGAAAAAAATTTATTTTTTGCAAAACTGTAGCATGAATAGGCCTGTTGCAATAAACAATAAATCAATTAATCACAAAATAAATTAAAATGAGGTCGATAATTTTCATTTATTGGCATTATCGTTTCTTCGTGTCTCTCTCTCTTTCTACTGAAGACACTGGTTGACAAAAGGCTCAACTCCGGTGCTTTTCACTGAGTCCTGCCTTTCTCATTTCCTTAGCATAAAGGGGGCGGGAACTATCGCGTCAGGTAGCCAGCCAAGGCGCATTGTCTTGTACCACTGCAGCATTAGCCCCCGTGAGGAGTTGTGCTTTTGTCTTTGTCTTTGTTAACAGAGGCTGAGAGTCCATTTTATTTTTGTTTTTGGTTGTTTTGTTTATTTTGTGTTTCAGTTCCAATTCCAGTGTTAAGTGTGTGTTAAGAGGATGTACTTGCACTAATATGTTATTATCATTACATTAGTTTAATGTTTATTGTCTCTAAACAATATTATTGTTTATCGCAATAATTTCTGAGACAGTTAATCATCCAGCAAAATTTGTTATTGTGACAGGCCTAGCCACGACTATTGAGTATAGCTAAAATACTTAGCTATTTTTAGGTTTTAGCTAAAACTAGCACAAATACAACTTTTTCAAGTTTAAAACTATTTTAACTCCATACCTGTGCAGCTAAAACATGAACGTAACATCTATTACATGGCTTTGTTGACTGTTTTAAAGATTTCTTGTGTTTGTTTGTCTGGCTGTTAGCAAAATATCTTGCAAATTACTGGGCAGATTTTAATAAAACTCAGAAAGTAATCATTGGATGGGCATCTACAATTGACTAACCTTTGGAGTAAACCCAATTCAAGATGGCTGCTACAGCCAACTGATCTTTGGAAAAACAAAAATGTCTATAACTTAGTAAATTTGACAGATATTTAGCTAAAATATATTGTAGTAGTAGCTAAGAGTTACTCTTAACAGATTCAATAAGCGCTAACTAATTGTGTAAAGTCTTTGTTTAAAACTTCAATATGCAAAGCGGCAGGCGATATAAATTTCTTCAATGAATGCTAGTTTAATTCTGTAAGGATAAAGCAGGAGGTTATACCTGCATTTTATTCATTTCTCTGTAAAACGCTGAGCCAACAATAATCAGAACATTTTAAATAGGCAACTGTGCTGTAAAATAATCACAGACTCTGACTGCTGTGACTAAATGATGCACAGACCAATCTATTGAGAGGCACTCTTGCTGTCTGTCTGTGTCTTTTTGTCTCTATATTTACTCTGTACCAAGAAATAAATATGTAGTTGCATTATGGTAAACTATAGTGACAATATGTCACATGCACAGTTTAACACACGGACTAGCAGTAAAAACCAGAAGGAAATTGTAGTGTTTTACTGCTTTTTCCTTCCTCTTTCTGTTTATTTTGAGACTCTCTCTTCAGGGGTTGTCTAACACAACAAGAGCTGTCAAATGCATTAATTTACAGTGTTTGACAGCACCTCCATCATCTTTTATGCTACTATTTCTCCTGCCATAACTGCATTCCCCTGCTCCGTTTCAGAACCAGTTATTAGCTCACTATTTTAAATGGTCCAACTGTACAACATGCTGCTCAAACTCTTAACCAGGAGTGTGCAGTTCCTCTCCACCAAAGCATGTCTTTACAGCATGGGCTCATTTATCCCATTCTCCTTGAGGCAAGGATAGAAAGGCTGTTAACAGTATTTATAGTGTTGGGCAGACTGAGATGCAGTGAGAGGTAGGTAACATGGATAAGGTGATACTGCCCTCAAGTGGTGGCAGCCAGCATAACTTAAATGACCTGTTACTGTTTGCAAACCCCATGAAAATACAAGTCACTGTAGTTATTGTGAGCATTCGATTTTTCAATCCATCACAGAGACAAGACATGCATGTGGGAAAGACATCAGTCCTTGTGCCAACAATGACTGCATCAGACAAGCTGGTGATTGATAAAAAAGTGGTTTCAATGTATGTGTTTGGTATAGGAAGAGGTATTCACCAACCTGTGGTTTGTCAATTGTAGACAGCACGTCTTGAACACGTTTCCCCTCTGAATCTTGATCTAAGGAGATAGACAAGAGGAAAACAGAGCCGTTAAAAAAATAATTAGAGAAGCTGTATATTCTGCAAAAAAAAAAAAATAAATGTTGTGTGAAGTGCTAAATGACATTGTTAAAATTTACTGAGTTGTTAAAGGTAAAACAAGCAGAACAAAAGTTTAAATGGACCAAACTTTAGCTAAAAGCAACACTTTTAGTAGAAATCCCATGCAATTATTTATAAATAAGACCCCAGGTCCCCCCCACCCCCAGTCCCTTGTTCTGCATCACCCTGTGCAGGACAGCCAAAACTCCCGCATTTGGCCCTCACACACCACACTTTGTATTTCTCACGCAAAAAAACACTCACACACGCACATGGCCTTTTTGTCTTGTTAACGTTATATTTAGCGAGTTTTCAGATCCCTCTAGCATTTTTTAAAGCGAGTAGCGACAAATCTAGTGACTTTGGCGGCTAAATGTGAGAAAGCACTTCACCGTACCGTGAAGCTTGAGAGCCCTGATCTTAAGCAACTATGATATGTGTTTAATTCAAATTAATTGATCAGAATTCAGGAAAATCATGTTGAATCTATGACGTTTGTGTGTATTTCTGGGAGTGGGTTTTTTGCATGATGTTTTAAAGACATGATCAGCTGATGAATAGATAAGCTGTGTCTGGCAAAACCTTTTATATACAACTGTACATATTTGGGCAGACAGACTTAAACACAGATAATGTAATATTTAAAATGTGAATGTGAATGTGTGTTTGTGGTGGTGGTTTGGGGGGGGAGGGGGGGGGGCATTCCCAAATGTTGGCAAGTATGGTGTGGTACCCAGACTTGTGCAAGCGACAAGTCACTTCCTTCAAAATCTGGAGAACTAATGGGTTAACTTCATTATCTGTGTCTGCAGCTAACTGGAGTAGCCTCTCAGTCAAAATATTGACACAAAACAATAAATAGTCATCACTGACTGTATTACTTTCAAATAAGATAGCAACATAGCCTTAATTGTTCTGCAATCGTCTGAGACATTTCTGCTACGACTTCACTTCCTCTCAAATTAGGCGTTCTCCTGAAACGACCAAAAGCGCAGGCATGAACAATCAATCTGCACATGGATCCTGCTCCTTCCTGTTTATTTACCAATAGTAGAGGAGCTGGACCAAGAAGGCAGCCCATCTTATTTGCATAATAAGGCAGAAATGCATAAGGTGAAGTAAAAAGAGGAGATGAAAAAATGTAAAAACAACACATGGAAATAAAAACACTTGTGGGGAAAGAAGAATAAATGAATAAATATTTATAAAAACAGTACAATTTAAATTATGTGCATAAAAATACAATTTTTTGGAACTAAACTGATAAAATAAATAAGAATGTCAATGAAATTATAAAACATGGGGTAAAGTTCTCCTTTTTTAAATAAACAGGTGCGTTTTAGGCGTACTAATTTATTTATTTGGCCTTTTATTTATTTATTGAGCCTTTTATATATTTCTGCTTATATTTTTAATTATGTAAGTTTTGGTCCTCCATAAACATGAGCCTAACTGTAGATATAAGTTAAAAGGAGCAGAATGGTAGCTAAACAAAGCAACGTGGTGGATAAAAGCTAAAAATAAGAAAAAAGTAGCCAAAAGTAACAAGACAAAAATAAAGAAGTACCCTGAAGCAGATTTCAAATAGAACAATGGTTTAAAGTAATTAAAGAGATTTCAGTGTATTTTTATTTAGTATTTCATTCAGAAATAAACCTAGATAGTTTGAAAAGTATATAAGTTACAAAAATCAAAAGTCACAGCACACTATATCCAATCAAGCTGTTTATTTTGATGTATATGAATGGTTAAGATATAACAAAGTGTTTGGAAATCTATGGAATAAACTACAGGAAAATAATAGTGTGAATGTTGTATTCACACAATAATCCATGATACATATTTATAGGAAGATTCAGCAAAAAGAGACAATTATTCAAGAAGTGCAACAAGTTGGTTCATAACTGCCACCTGCGTACAGAATCTCTATACCCTTAGCTTTCTATTTGAAATCAACAAAGAAGAAGAAAAAAAAAAACACTGTAGAGTTTTAAACCAGGTCTAAATCAGCCCATTTGGCAGCATGTCTGAAAACAAAGTTGTTAATTTGACAAAAAGAGCGAAAAGAACTTGGAAAATTAAAGGACTGATGAAACAAAAATATCTAAAAAGTGTGCTTATGTCTTAATCAGCTCTTACATTATCTGAACATATTCTACCTAACTACTAAATCAATCATTTGTGAGAAAAACAGATTCCCAAAACAGCAGTTGTCTGATGCAACACTTGTTTTCTTCATCATGCACATATTTCATCTCATCAAATGCTGATGAACACAACCTCTCATGGAAAAAAAAAACATTAAATGATCCAGCTTTCCACTGAAAAGTATGAGTCATTGGTTTCTGACCCAGAGCAAACACAAAGGGGATCACCAAAAAGTGAAAACATAAAAAAATGACATGGCTTATCACCCATCGTGATTATTCTGCTCTGTTTATAGAAAGTGTGGTTTGTTTTTGAAGCCATATGTTTCTGGAAATCATTATTGTAATTACTATGATGCGTCATTTTCAATCAGCTGTCCCTACATGTGTAGATAATTATTCAAAAAAAACATCTGACGTCAGCAAAATTGCTGTTGTAGCTTTTCCAAGCTGCTTTTTAAGGAGGCCATTGTGCTGTAATATATGTGATGATTGACAGTTTGCTTGATTCTAGCATAATATTTTAGAGATATTGAGCTCAAATTTGACATGGCAGTAGCTTAAAGTCATTGACAACATACAATCTGAGCATGACTTCTTCACAAATAATGTTCTTTTTCGAGGTTTGACCAAAACTCCATTCCTTCTCAACATAAGGGATTTTAGTGTAAAACTTTATGATGAAAGGCGGAGGCTGAAATGCAATCCTTCAAGAAATATTTTTATTTTTTGCTTCCAAGCAGTCAGACATTTTTGTACTTTAAAGATTTTTTTTATCAATAGTCCTTTTTTATAGTTTACTGGTGATGTAAAAATTTCCTAAAGAACTGTTTATTTCACAGATAAGACATAAGTAATAGTTTTAAAGTAAACAATAAATTGTAAGAAATGTTCTTTTTTTAATTCACTCTTCCAACATATCATTTCATTTAAGTCCCAGATAGTTTGAGAGTAACATCACACGTTCCCACAGTAGAACCACATACATTAGTACATGGGTCCACTCACACATGTTTTAAGGTGATTTACTGGATGCTCAAGATTGTTATGAGAGCCAGTACAAGCTTAGTGTACACACGTGTGGTTAATGGAAGTCTTCCCCCCAATGTGATCCCTGAAGCAGAGGTTTTTCCAACCATAGGAGACCTGCTTTCTCCATCCAATTGCTCAAAACCACACAGGATGTACATAATGCATGAAACTAAAGCCATTTGACAAGTTTGTTAAAAGACCAAGGGGACTAAAATACAAAAACTCATGGTAAAACTTAAGTACACCCTTTCTCAATTTAGGGTTTTACATAGCAGAACATAATAAAAAAATCATTAAGTTCCACAAAGGTTTCAACCTCTCATAGACAGCTAATATAACATATACCATGTCAGATCATCTGTACCTCTATAAAAAAAACCCAGAAACTTTGGTGTTTTGCTGGTCTGCAGCACACAGTAACTGCAATGCATGTTCAAAAGAATTCTCTTAGTAAACAAAACAAAACAAAAAAAGGCTAGGCAGATAATGTTTGTAAAGATACATCTAAAAAACCTACAAAACCTTTGGAACACTGTCCTTTAGCCTGACACAACCCAAAGATCAGCTGTTAGAACGTAAAGCCCAGCACCAACATTGATGAAAACCAAATGCAGCATAGCAGAAACACCTTATACCAACTGTCAAGCACGATAATGGGGGCAGATAATGTGGGCTCATTCTGTAGAACCAGATCCATGGCATTTTTGACTTGCAGATATTTCAAAGTCAAACTTGAGGACATGTACAGTAACTGGGTCACTCAACAGCAAACATAAATATATACCGAAATACATAAACATACTCCTACTGTATGTATGGCTCTGTGTGTATGGGGCACAGCTTTTCTACATTTACAGTAATTAATTTTGGGCAGTGCAGCTTGTCTAGCAATTAAAGAAAATTATTCAAGGTGGCACAGCTTTCATAGCATTTACAGTAGTTTATTTACACATTTATGGTAACTCATTTTATGTGGTGCCATTTTTCTACAATTTATGGTAATCCATTTATGCTGTGCAGTTTGTCTAGCATTTACGGTAATTTCCACTTCTAGCCCATGGTTTCTTTCTGCTTTTCTCTGCAGAAAGAAGCTAGGAGCCCACAGAGAGATACAGGTCTGAAAAGACAATATGGAGAGTAAAGAAAATTGGGATGGCTGTCTCTAAAAAATTTAAATACATATATTCTGGAATTTTGTTAAAGAAAAATTTCTTTACTTGAAAGCCATTAGCCATTAGTAGATGGACCTTTTCAGGTTTTTGTACCAAAATTCTTCCACTATGAAGTAATAGACTGATAAGGTTAGACAGAAGACCATTTCTTTGAAGTTCTTGCTGCTATGGGCTTTAACTTGATCAACATATGTCACATGTATTAGTTTTCTGTAATGTCCTGACACATTAAAAGAGCAGTAGTTTGTGATGAATAAGAGATTGTGTGAGAGCATGTATCCGATTCCCTCTGATAAGGTCTGTGATGGTGGGGGGGGGGGTTCATGACTCATAGCAACGGTGATGTCATGGAATTACAACCTAAACTTGACCTCCCTGTGTGTAAATGTGTGTCAGAATTAAAAACAAGACCAAAAGAAAGTCTGTGTGTGTCTCAGTGTTAGGTTACGGTAGACTAGTGATGGGCACCAAGAGGAGTGTAATTAAGCTACTGTGTGTGCATTTGTGTGTCCAGTCTGGCAGCATGAGAAGAGTTCAGTAGGTGAAGTAAAAACACTGCACCACTGCATGACATGTTCACTCGTTTGTACTTTTTTTCCTTGAATACACCTTTATCCTCTTTCATGCACTTGGACTAAACCACTTTATTTATTTTTTATGAAATAAAAGCATATTTCACTTAACAGCAACACTTTTGAGGAGAGGTAATCCATTTAATATATTTTGTTATTCATCAATTTAACAACTTTTTTTTCTCAACTTAGGACTTAATTGTTTCTTGATGAGTTTGCATCTTCTCTATAGTAAGACTAAATGTATTACCTTTATTGTATGACTATTTGTGGCTTTAACAATTGTAAACAAAACAATAATATTTTAGTAAAATGAGGAAGAAAATGTTGGCCAACCCAAAATTCTTCTAATTTTGGGTCTGCTCAAGGTGGCTGCATGTTGGAGTAGCTCTGTTCCATTCATTCTGAGATATTGCTTTTGAAAACTTTATTTCTCTTTTTTTCTGGATGTAAATCATTTTTTTGGGATGATTACTTCCTCTGGTATCGGATGCTGTGCAGCTGGAAGGATTTTTACTGAAGCCTTTTTACTTTTGGACATTGTGTTATGATGCGTAACCATGACAACAAGTGTTAAATGTGAAGAACCCTGAACTCCAGTCATGGCCAAAACCAAGCAGAGTGCCCATATATCCACTGGAGGTAAAGCTCCCAGGAAGCAGCTTGCCACCAAAGCTTCCCACAGGAGCGCCCCGACCTCCGGCAGAGTGAAGAAGCCTCACCTCTACAGGCTCAGTACGGTGGTTCTCAGGGAGATCCACCACTACCAGAAGTCCACCGAGCTGCTCATCCAGAAGCTGCCCTTCTAGCACCTGGTCCAGGAGATCGCCCAGGACTTCAAGACCGACCTGAGCTTCCAGAGCTCAGCCATCATGGCTCCGCAGGAGGCCAGCGAGGCTCACCTGGTGGGGCTCTTTGAGGACACCAGGACCGAGGACACATCTGGACAGACTGCTACAAGAGACCCTTCCTGTCCACAGCCATCAACTCTTTATCAAAACCAGGATTATGAGCTACATCAACATTTAATTTCCCTTTGGGATTAATAAAGTATTTTTGAATTGAATTGAATTGAAAACCTCAGATTGTAACAAAGCAAGAGATGGATTTTTGGAGACCACCAGCATTTTCACCTCTCAGCTGACCGTATAAATGTTTAATTTAAAGCTCAACCACCAGGAGCTGAAAGTGAACCACCTCTCAATATCCTCACTGCCCCACGTGTCTCTTTCATCCATTTCTGTGCTGCCCACGCACCGTCACTTCCTCTCCCTGTCTGACCTCACATCCTGTCTGCTCCCGACTGCCTGTGTTTGATAACTGAGGACAGCCAGACAGAGCGAGGGAGTGCAACGGATGGGAGGAAAGGAGGAGGACTGGGAGAAGGCCAAAGTCGGTCGCTGAAAGACAGAATGTGAGGAGAAAGGACAAAGAGACAGGGGTCTGCATAAGAGATTAGGTATAAAAACACAAGGAAATTGAGAGACAGAAAGGAAAGCAAGGATCAACTGAGAGGAAGTGGAAGGAAGGGATGAAAGGAGGATAGGGTTTAGGGGGAATTGAGGAGAGGATTACACTGTCTTCTGTGACATTGTCAGAAGATGAAGAGCAGATGCACACCTCTGATCCTGATGCAGAATTAGTTCTAGTTTGAGTTACTGCTTGTAAATAAAGTCAGGCTTGTCCAAAGAGGTACAAAAACCAAATCAAGTACTCATTGTTGCTATAATAGTTCTGCAATTTGAGAGTATGTCAGTTTAATGCTGTTTCCACCACTTTATAGACAGAAAAAAATTCATACTGATTATTATCACCTGCTACCGAAGGCAAAAGGTGGAACAAAAATGTTTTTGCTTGTGTCTAAGTCTTTGTTCATTTCTCTCCACCATCTCTGGAAAGATTAAAATGGCTTTAATAGCTTAACAGATATTGAACTAAAATTTGATGTGGTAGTAATTGAGAGTCATTCACAACACTTAGTCAAAGCGTGACAACTTATGATGTTGCATGAAACTGGACATAGCATTGTTTTCAAGGTTTGACCAAAATGACTCTCACATCTCCATTATTTCTTAAAATGTTCTTAGTCTAAAATCATGTCATGAAAGGTGGTGGTTGATATGCAGTCCTTCAAGGAATGCTGGGTCTTTCTTTTAAAATAATTTTATGATGTAGGTGTCATTAATTATTATACTTTTAATTTTATGTTAAAACTCTGTTAGATTGAATAGCTCTAAACGTGTTATTTGGCCAAAAGCTGCTGTGAAGTGTATTTTTTCAAATGTCTAGACCATTCATTACCTGATAAACATTTCATGGGACCAAAACAAAATAAAGGGAAGTAGATCCAGAACTGTAAAGTCTATGATGAGCTTTTCAGACTGAGTGGGGTCACAGTGTCTCTGGGTAAATAATGTCATACTGGTTTGCAGATAACTTTGGCAGTACACACAACTTGTTTTGGCTTTAATCCCAAAAGAGGTAGACATAATAAGATAGACGAAAACAGTCCAAAGTGCTTTTATAAGTATCACTCTAGCAGATGATTTAGCTTCTAAATATCTGTTTGCAACAAGCTTCTGTTTAAAAAAAACCCCACAATAATTACTTTCAAAGAGTTTTATCAAAAGCTAGCCAATGGTTCATTGAGGAATTTTGCTAATGCTACAGACAAAGGAATGCACACACACAGGCAAAATCATTATTACCCTCTTTCTTCCAACAGTGGGTGGTAAATACCTTATCGTGCATCTCAAACATAAATTTTAGCAACTCAGTATTCCCCAGTAGAGTTTTGTGTTTATGTCAGATTGGAAGAGTTCATTTCACAGTAAACTACATTTTTCCTGATTCAAACTTGTCACCCTTAATATCTCAGTGACTTAAAAAAGGTTTTCAATAAACAAATAGACACCCAAGCTTCACTAAATTTTTAGCAGTCACAACTCTTTAATTGCCCTTCAGCTTAATTTGTTTCCTCTTCTTACTCAAACTGATAGATTTGTTTGCAACATTCATTTAAAAAATGTCACCCACACTAAATCTTCAAGATTAGCTAAGAAGCTTGAGAAAATTGTCTTCAATAAGACTGAGTTTCTTTGACATTGAGAAGCTCGCATTCCTCCTGCATGACGGCCTGTGAGTCTTAGACACAGTCTGTCTGCATTAGGACAGAAAAAGACCTTTAAGGCCTGAAGAAAAAAATGTAAAAAATGTGCCAACAGACGATCACTCAGCCCCCACTTCACACAAATACTGGGCCACAGGGTGCGTGTGGTGGGTTGCGCAAAGGAAACAGAGTGAGATTCCCATATTTAAAAACCTCTAAAAAAGGAGAACAAAGCAAAACTAGAAAAATTAGCATTTGGGGCAAAACTACAATTTGAATGCTGTGCTGAGTAACTATGAATCACTACACAGAAATTTGCTGAAAAAGGTGAGTTGAATATCAGCTGAACTTTTGATGTTGATGAAATATTTAACAAAGAAGAAGAGACATGGGGCGAAAGAGCAGGCAGAAAATGCAGAAAGATGGAAAAGGAACAAAGGGACAAAAAGGAAAAAGGAAAAAGGAGAGAATAAAGAAACAAACAAAAAACAAAGGGAATGCATAAAAAGGTTAAAAGTACACAAAAATGAGACTAAACCAAAAAAAACAAAAACAAATTGAGCATAAAGATAAAAAGACCAGAAACACAGAGAAGAAGACAAAAAGACAAAAGATGCAAAAAGCGGCTAAACGGATGCGTAAAGTCAAAAGGCATGTAAAGGACAATAAAAGGATGCCTAAGGAGACAAAAAGAACACATAAAAAAACAAAACTCCATGAGAAGTCACAAAGTCAGCTCTCATTCACGTGGTTGTCCTTTTTTCTCACAGGGGTTTATGCCAAGTATTGTGGGATTGGTCAGAAGTCGTTGTGGGCGTGCTTATACTGAAAAAGCTGGTGAGCTTTAATGGAGCTAATTTCCTTCTACTGCTCTGCTGAGAAACTGCTGGCTAAGGCTGTTAGAAAATACAGCCATCTTTATAACTGTTCCAGCAAAACTTATCAACTTAAAAAGACCGCATGGAGACACAGGCAACTCTTTGTGGCTGTGTTCCTGGTAGGAAGGTGTACTTCTTTCAGTGTAGGGACAAAATCCCTTCATTTGCTCATTATTGTTCACCGTCAAATTTGCTAATGCTAAACTGTCTCAGTCTGTTTAATAAACACACCTGTCATGGTAAGGAAAGCAAAAAACCTGTAGAAGGATAGGAGAGTTAAGAAGCCGGCAGGAGACATAAAAAGACAAAAAGGATACATAAAGAGACAAAGGGAAGCATAAGGAAGACACAAATAAAGCAAATATGCTGAAGCAGATTTCAAGGAGTACATCTTTGAAGAATTTGAAGAGATCTCAATGCATTTCAATGAGAAAAAAAAACTGTAAACAAATGTATATATTTCAAAAAGTATGAAAGCTACAAAACCAGTAGTCATAATGCCCTGAATGAGCCTAACGTTTTGTTACTTAAAATTGCTAAAATAGCTACAGTAAAAAAAATGTGTAGAAGAAACTATAAACAGGAAAACAATAGTGTGAATGCTGACTCAGGATTAACACAAAGGTCCAACTGACAGGAAAAAGAGAAGAAGAGTCAGAAAGAGGTGGAAGGACAGACAAGAAAGAGAGAGAGGAGAAAAGAAAATGGAGGTGAAGACGATGGATTCCACACTATTATCATCTGCTGCATAGTGAGCATTCCATGTGTTCAACAGCTGGGTCTACGCACACACACAGATAAAGTGGAGGAGTTGTTGGGACATGCCTAAAGTTGTGGTTGTCCTGGTGATAGGTTGGTTCTCATGGCACTGACTTTTTTCTTTTCCATTTTTCTTTTGCTTTAATAAAAAGGATTAGGATGTCACAGATAAACGGATGAACAAAATTAAAGGCATAACATTCCTTGAAGGAATACATATTACCCGCTGCCTTTCATGCCAGACTTTCAGACTGCAATCCTCTTATGCTAAGAAATGAGTTAGTCTTCCTGGAAATTTCATTAAAATCCATCCAATGGTTAATGAGATGTTTTGCTAACAAACAAAACAGACTTGACTTCAAATAGCTAAAAGCTAAATTTTAAACAAAGATTTTGAGTAATCTGTAAGTGCTTAGAATAAGTGTTAGGGATTAGTCTCAGCTACCACCACTCCAAATTTTAGGTCAATATCAGTTCCAGCCATTACTGTGTTTTAAGGTCTATTAGCCAATCAGTTTTAGATGCATATTCAATGATTACTTGTGAAATTAAATATTATTTTGCAGAAAAAAAAACCTCTTGTTTCTCTTTTTCGTTCTTTTTCCTTTTCTTATTTTTACCATCACCAGGTTTCAGTAACTGTACATGTTACAAAGGCTACATAAAAACAAAAACAACACATCTCAGAGGAAAGGAAAAAAATGGTCAAACTGAATCCAACTTCAACTGAAACTAAAATAAATATGTGGCTGCATATAATTGCATTCTCCAGTTCCCTGTCTTAAACTGATTTCCCTCAATAATTAGGTTTCATATGAGGATATAAACACAGACAGAGCAGCACAGACCCTGTCTGCTGCAGACCTTTCATACAGGAAAAACTAAGCATTCTGCTGCCAGCAGAGACCAAAGGACACCATGGGACCCCCCCCCCTTGCATACATATGTTTATGCTGCAAAATGACACAACCAGGCTGAGGGATTATGGGGTTGCATTTTTCAGAACCCTAACCTCATTCAGCCCTGTCCAACCAAAAAACAACAAACAAACTTGATTTTAGGCTAGTAGACACTAAGAAAGGCAAAGCACAGACAGCAAAGGAAAATGGGGAAAAACTCAATAAATAAACTTTTTGTTGTTGTTATTGTCCTTTAGTTCTTTCAAGTTGACACGTTTTACTGTAAAGATTCATACTTCTTTTGTATTTATTAACTCCAACAAAAAGGTTATATTTTTGATAGTGTTGGTTGGTGTGTTTGTCTGTGAGCAAGATTACTTAAAAACTAATTACCGTAAAAGATTTTGATTAAACTTTGGTGCTGATCCAGACTACAATCTAAATCGGACTGTTTTTTAATGACACAATGGATTCGGTGGAAGGTTGTGCTCTCCAAGTGCTTCTGGTTAACAGTGTTTTAATCTGTCTGTGTGTGCTTTTGGGTGTCGGTCTGTTAGCAAAATATGTCATGAACCACTGGACAGATTTTAATCAAATGTGCAGAAAGCAATCACTGAATGTACATCTATAACTGATTAATCTTTAGAGTCAATCACATTTAATATGGCCGCCAAAGCTAATTGAACCTAACAAACACCAAAATTGCATCTACAGTGGATTAACTTTTGGAGTCAACACAATTTGAAATGGCCACATTAGCTAAACAGCCTTAACAAATACAAAAATGGCGATAACAGATACAAATTTTACAGATGTTGAGCTAAAATTTTATGGGGTGTTAGTTAAGTGTTATCGTCAAGACATACACTGAGTACCAATATATCATGCAAGATCTCACAATTTACATGACATCACACAATGTTTGGCTCAAATGACTATAACTTTTTATCAGTCTAAAAGAGTTAAAACATATATATATATATATATATATATATATAAAGTCCTAATACATTTTAATAAGATTTTTTTCACTTATATATATATATATATATATATATATATATATATATATATATACACACACAAATATACACATCTATCAGTGTGGTGTAACTCACTTCTGGTTAATACTGACAGTGTGGTTTGACAGTGTATCACAAGGTTCACTCAGCTGGACCGGGAAATGTCTGTCATACTTATTTTGACTGGCGAGAACAACCTCAAGTTTTAATCCTTGTTACATGATATCAGCGGGAAAGGCATTCCTCTGCTGGTAAATCCGTCCCATGTTCTTTGTTTTCTCAACATGCCCCTTTCTGACTCTTATTAGCAAAATTCCTTCTAAAATTTTTCCTTTTTTTCTGTCTCATCTCTTGCCTCCCTCTGCTGACCAACTCTCTATCAACGAGTCTCTCTTTTCTACCTCACTGACCTCCATCTTACCTGCCAAACATGGCTGTATTTGGGTTGATAGGAAGGGGTTGGAGGTTGGAGTTTGTTTGAAGGGAGGGCTGAGATTATCACCATGGCGTTTTACTAAAACAGTCCAGGAAGAGAAGGGCATGTGAGTAAACTCAAATTTCCAGGCCTCTGACTACAGACAAGGGAAAGTTTAAAAAAAGACAGAGTTATGACTCCACTCGGTTAAATGTTGAGTAATATGTAGCAAGAGGTAATTAATCATCATTCATTAAAATTTTCCTAGTCTGGAAACAATTGTCTTTCATACTATTACTGCACGCCACCAACAGGTGAAGGTGGACATTACATCTTGCACAAAATGGGCTATAATTCAATCGAGTTTACAAATGTTGACCTAAACTTACTGGTAATAGATGACTACTGTAGTAGGTGAGATTGATCCCCAACACATTTTTTGAGCTATAACAGATTGCACAAGATACCGAAAGAATATAGAGCCAAGTCGAATCGAATTAGGATGAAGGGTGCTGAGACTGGACAATTAAAAAATGGCTATACTTTAAGTGTGGCATCTTGTGATATTCCATGAGACTGTTTCATGTTTTGGTCAAGTTTTGACTAAAATGGCTCTATAGCCATCATTTCTCAGCATAAGATGGTCTTAGTCCATAAAACTCTGGCAACAGAGACAGAGGATATTCTATACTTCAAGGAATGCTAGGATTTTAATTTAAATTTTATTTTGAAGCTTTAAAGTCCTAATACATTTTAATAAGATTTTTTCACTTACAAATTCAGGCCATCTGTTAGCAACATCCAACTTGGTCTAATATGACCTAATAAATTATCATAAGTAATGTTAGGCAGTATCTTTTTTATATGTAATTGATGTTTTCTGCCCCAGGTCACTGATTTCATAGTCTTCTCTATACTTGTGCTACTGTTGCACCATGTGTTTTAGTATTTACAGTCACCCTGTAATTGCAGCTTGGCCACAGTTCAGCTAAAGTTAGCCAAGCTTAGCCAAGGGAAAGGAGACAGGAAATATCTTAAGGTAAAGAAAAATTATACACTACGCAACTTCTGACAGTAAAGCTAAATGTAATGATCTGGTAAACAGAATCGTGATCGCAATGGCTGTTGCTATATTTATATGACAGACAAATAAATATCACAAAAAGAAAGGGAAATGATTAGAAAACTAGAAAACTTCCTGAAGAATTGATGTGTGGGGTGTTTGGCTATGGTGGCCATCGTGAATTTTATTTACAGAACTCTGCAATCTGTAGCACTCAGAGTACGTGTTGAGTAATTACTGACAGTTACTACCACACCACGCACGTCTTCCATTCAGGAGGCAGAGCCTGGGGACTTTGGGTCGGGCTCTCCAATCTCCGGTGCTGAGGTCACCGAGGTGGTTAAAAAGCTCTTCGGTGGCAAGGCTCTGTGGGTGGATGAGATTCACCCGGAGTACCTTAAGGCTCTGGATGTTGTAGGGTTGTGTTGGTAAACACGACTCTGCAATATTGCGTGGACATCGGGGGCAGTTCCTCTGGATTGGCAGACTAGGGTGGTGGTCCCCTTTTTCAAAAAGGGGGACCAGAGGGTGTGTTCGACATAAAAGGGGGATCACGCTCTTAAGCCTCCCTGGTAAGGTCTATTCGGGGGTTCTGGAGAGGAGGGTCCGTCGGATAGTCGAACCTCGGATTCAGGAAGAGCAGTGTGGTTTTCGTCCTGGTCGTGGAACACTGGACCAGCTCTATACC
>NC_051439.1:2305188-2309165 GCF_001649575.2 Kryptolebias marmoratus | reverse complement strand
TGGATGGATGGATGGATGGATGGATGGATGGATGGATGGATGGATGGATGGATGGATGGATGGATGGATGGATGGATGGATGGATGGATGGATGGATGGATACTACCACACCTAACTGTAGCTCATTATCTCTAAAAAGCCAGTTTTGGGTTTGCTAAGGTAACTGTGGTGGCCATCTTGAATTGGGTTGACACAAAAATATAGAGGCGCCTCTAATAATTACTTTCTATGAATTTCAATAAAATCTATCCAGTGCTTCCTGAGATATTTCAAAGAGCACAAAATCTTAAAACAGAGGGAAATTTAAGGATTCTCTATAAGATTCTTAAAGATTTTGGTTTTGGCAAATTATGTCACCATGATAACTCAAAATGCTACTAAAAGTAACAGCATACATCCAGCATGCGAGAAGCTTGTTTCGATGTATATATTGTGTTGATGCACGTTTTTGTTCAGACAGCATTAAAGTTTGTTAAGATATAAATTGAGAAACCTGTTTAGAGGTGATAAACAATAGGTGTCTCCATTAAAATGCATTGCTTTTTATCAATTTCGACAGCAGGCGACAATAAGGAGGTAAGTGTAATAGGAAAGTGAAAGATGTCTTTTAGATGGAAATAGTTCTGAGGCAAAGACTTTGCCACAAATTCCAATCATGTTTTTCCTATTTCAAAACATCTGCCTTGTTGGAAAGCTGTCACTGTGACTGAGGATTACAACAAATCTTTGGTTGTTTCATTTTTCTTCGTAAACAGTGAGAATGCAATGATATTTTGTATTCAAGATGATTGTGCAAGTCAAATTAACCTCAGATATTCCAATGACAACCAAAATACATTTCAGGGAAAAGATAAATTTTAATTAAAAAAAAATTAGTGCAACACATTCATACAGTTCCAGACTTCTTAGTCCGCTCCGATCTATGACCGTAACTATTTTTCTCACATCCAATTACTAATTGACAGGGTGGACACGGCAGTCACAGCACACATCTGGTTTCTCCAGACTTCACAACACTTGGCAGTGACGTAGCAGCAAAGAGGGGCTGGAGGAGCTGCTCCATCTGTTTCTGCTGAAATCCCAGTTTTTCGAATCTGCAGTGATGATGATGCAGAGCCAAGATGGAGGAAGAAAAGGGACGAAGCCCACATCTGTTTCTGCTCAGAAAGCAGCTTGGTTCTAAGGAAAAGAGACCTGCAGAGCTGCCTTTGGGGGGGGAATGGACTATGTGCTGGCCAAGTCAGGCTGCTGTCTTACTGGCACCAGGGCAATAGCCACACACACAGAGAAAGAGAGGGCATCAGGGGCAAAGTGTAGGCGGCTGTGTGTTTGTGTGTGTGTGTGGTATTCTGGGCTGGACTGCTCTTGGATCAGCAGAGCTAAGCAGCAACTTTGTCTGAATATTTGTACTCTGCTCTTAAACTCTCTATCTGTCCGTCTTTCCGTCCCTCCCTTCTCTCTGAAGTTTTAGTTCTTTTTCTTTTTTTTGATTATTATTCTTGCCTTGCTCTATTCTGCGTCTGATCTGTCCCTCAGACCCTACACTCCCGGTCTCTCTCTTTATGTTTGCACCCTGTCCTTTGGATGCTCAGGAAACCCAGTCACCAGGTGTTTGTCTGTGTGTGTGTGTGTGTGTGTGTGTGTGTGTGTGTGTGTGTGTGTGTGTGTGTGTGTGTGTGTGTGTGTGTGTGTGTGTGTGAGGATGTATGACTCAGCCTGATCTCCAGCCCTGTACTGAGAACCTAGCAGACCTGGACAAACAGCCGACAACATGCAGACACACTCCTGTCCATCATGTGTGTTATTGTTGTTAGACCGCAGCAGTATGCACCACATGAAACTATAAAACTCACAGGCTAGGAAAAAAAATCAACAAAGCTTTTCCTCTTTGCCAGTGCTTAACACGTGTGTTTGCATGCAATTAGGGTAAACATTCCCACTCCATCTCCAAACATGTGTGCACGCATTTTAAGACTATAGTTGTACAAGCTTAAACGTGTGAGAACCAAAAAAATACTTTAATCAGGATGTTAAATCAGTGGGAAAAGTCTATCTGACTTCCATAAAATAAATTTGGAATGGACTAATTGCAATGCTCAGAGAATTGTGATTGTTTACAATTCAACAGCATTCTGTTGCTTTAGAAGCAATATTAAAAATTATAATTATCCACAGAATTTACAGTGAACTATAGAGATAATTATAGAAACACCTGGGAATTAAAATAAAGTTCCATTTAACTCTTAATCTAAAAATATTTTGGGGTATCCACACTAAACATCTGTTTAAACCCATGTTTAATTGCATAAAATTTACTGCATCCGAATCATTGAATTTTAGTTCAGTTAAGGTGAAATTTATCATTTAAGAGAATTGCTCCAGAAGTACAAGGTTACTAAAAAAAAGAGATACAACGACAAAAACAACAACAACTCTGCATTCAACTTGTGTGTATGCAGGTTTTATATTATATAGATTAGGGTTGTGCATCTTGTCTATGGCCGATAATCTGTTCAGTTCTCGGGATTTGGATTTTTTATTCATCACAGAAACTTGGTTACAAGAAGGTAAGTTATTCCCGTTTTCTAATCTTCTACCTCAGAACTGTACTTTTATAAACTCTCCCCGATTGACTGAAAAAGGTGGTCTGGCTACAATTTTTAAATCCAGTTTTAACTGTCAACAATCATACACAAAATCATTTTTCAGTTTTGAACTCCAAGCTTTTGAACTGAAATTAACTGAACCAATTCTGTGTGTGGTGATCTATCGTCCGCCAAAGTTCAACAAGGACTATTCATGATTTCTCTGAACTTATGGCATGGATTGCCCTAGAACTTGATCGCATTTTAATTATAGGTGATTTCAATATACACATATGTTGCCCAGATAAACCTCTGGTGAAGGACGTTTTGGACTTGATTGATTCATTTGATCTTACACAATCTGTGGTTGGACCAACACACTCAAAGGGTCATACTCTGGATCTGGTGTTATCACACAGGCTTTGTTTGGATATCATTGAAATCTTTCAGACTTGTATTTCAGATCATTTCCTTGTTTTATTCTCTATTAAGATTTCACCTTCTGTGATTACAAGCAATGCTAAACCTTTACTTTGTCGTACCATTAACTCTGATACTGCTCTTCACTTGAATGCAATCTTAGCTCATACTACATTCCCTATTGACAACCCTGATATTGAAGCTCTTATTACAAATTTTAACAATGTATGTCTTAATGCTCTAAACACTGTAGCTCCTTTGAAAATTATATCAACTACAAGAAAGAAAGTTTTAGAGCCGTGGCTTAATGAAACCACTCGTGTGCTTAGACGAGAATGTAGGCGCGCTGAGAGGAGGTGGAAAAAAGATAAACTGCAGGTTTCATTTGAAATTTTGAAAGATAGTTTATTTAATTATCATAATGCTGTCAAATTAGCTTCAAATAGGCATAGGCAGCAAGTCCTTTTTAATGTCCTGGATAGGACTGTCAATCCCTCGATTATATCTAGCCCTTTAAGCTCTGTTGAACGTTGTGAGGCTTTTTCTAAGTTTTTTATAGGAAAGATTGAAGCTCTTAGAGGCTCGAATAAGCTGGTAGATTTAGACTCCCATGGAATGCCACAATGCATAGCTATTCTGGAGCATTTTCAGCCAGTTTCTATAGATGAACTGACTTCGGTTATTAAGCATCTGCGGCCTTCAAATTACCCATTAGACTGTCTTCCTACTCGTCTGATAAAAAAACAATTATTCTTATTTTTGGCAGTTATATTCTTAAGGTGATAAATACCTCATTGCAGTCAGGCTGTGTCCCATCTACTCTTAAACATGCTGTGGTCAAACCCCTTCTTAAAAAACCCAATTTAGACTCCAGTGACCTAGCAAATTTCAGGCCCATTTCTAAATTGCCTTTTTTATCTAAAATTCTTGAAAAATTAGTTTTTATTCAGCTTGAAATGTTTTTAAAAGATA
>NC_051439.1:2301846-2304614 GCF_001649575.2 Kryptolebias marmoratus | reverse complement strand
AGTTTTTACCACCTTCGGCTTTTAGCAAAAGTTAAATCATACTTCTGTTTTAAGGACTTTGAAGGACTCATCCATGCCTTCATAACAACTCGTCTGGATTACTGCAACTCTTTATATAGAGGGATGGATAAATCACAGATTCAGCGACTTCAAGTGATCCAGAATGCAGCAGCACGGCTTCTTACAGGAACCAGGAAGCATGACCATATAAGGCCAACTCTGGCATCTTTACACTGGCTGCCCGTCTTTTATCGAATAGATTTTAAGATTCTTTTGTTAACTTATAAAGTTTTAAATGGGTTAGCCCCCCCTTATCTTCGGGACCTTTTAAAATTCCGGTCTGTGTCCAGAACTTTACGATCAAATAATCAGTTATTACTGACAGTTCCTCGGACTCGACTTAAGAGGAAAGGAGATTGAGCTTTTTCTGTTGCTGCTCCTGCTTTATGGAATAACTTACCTTTCCAGATTAGATCTGCCCACAGCCTGGATCATTTTAAATCGCTTCTTAAAACTCATTTTTACTTTTTGGCATTTAATTGATGTATTGTTTTGTGCTTAGTTTTATTATTTGTGTTATCGTTCTTGTACAACACTTTGGTGCAGTTTTATACCTGTTTTTAAAGTGCTATATAAATAAATTTGACATTGACATTGACATTGATAAAACAAGTGTGTCATTACAGTGCTAACAATTCAGCACAGACAATACAATTCAGCCTTTATTCACAATATGATGTAACCTTTAATCACAATATATTTAGCCTTACAACGCAATTCAATTTATGTTTGATTCAGCACATCAAGATTCAATATAATACAAGGAAAAAAGGTATGATCATATGTTGGTTATTGAGGCTATTTATGCACTACCTAATAAAAAATGGCTACTCACAAACAGGTCTTGTTTTAAAATTACACTTTCATAAAACCTTACTCATTAATAAACAATACACAAAACAATGATACCTAGTGCAAAATAATTTAAGCCGCATAACATGTTCATGGTCTAAACTCTATAGGAAAATATAGATGATACATAAAAAGTTTTGTTCTGTGGAAGACGTATATAAACACCTGATCCAGGTGGAACACCCCCAGCTATAACAGCAGGGCTCTCAAGTTTTAATCTGAGCTTGGAGTGAGATTTTGAGCTGCTAGAAGTTGTTAGATGACGTCATTACCTAATTTGCATATTTGGTGATATTGATCAGACTGTAGGAGAGAGAAATGAGAAAAAAACACTCAAAATATGTTCAGAACTACAAATTAATTTTATGAAATAATTTTATAACTTTATTGCTTTGCCTGATCCCACACTACATAAATTAGTTTGTTAGAATATCAAATTGAACCAAAAGACAGTTTTGTGTTGTGGAGTTGCCAGCTCTACATTCAACCCTCCTCTTATATTCAGGGTTGGAACCACAGGGATTTATATTAGCACTACAGAGTCAGTGAAAAAACAATACATTCAAAATTATATTTTTATTATATTTACATCCTGCTTTGTAATCCAGGACGGGATCAGCGGCAGCTTTGCACACAAATAATTCATTTGAAAAGTGGACATGCAGGGGTGCAACTACCTACTTTCTGAGGGGTATGCAGACACATTACCCCCCCCCCCCCTTTTTTTTTCCTTTTACCTGTTTATGTGGATAATTTTTTTTTTATTCATGGACTTATAACATATAATACCCAATATAGGGTATGGCCCATCAGAACATCTCTGTGGGTCATTCTCAACCATGAACTGTCTCAATGAGTCAATGAGTGCCCCACTTCCTGTGGTGAAGGCCATTCAGATGGATCTTCTGAGTAAGGTCTTGTCCCAACCCTCTCCTTTACACCTCTCTGTTCCTCTCCCTCATCATCATCATCATCATCATCATCATAATAATAATCATCTGCACCTCTCTTGTCCACATTCTCCTCTGTGGTGTTGGTCTTACCATGTCTGCCTGCACTATTTTTCCCAAAATGACATAGTGGTGGTCAGCAGAAACTCAAACCCTCCTGGGCATCAAGGTTTTTGTGGCCTCACTAACTGAATTATTCCTACCTGATGTCATCTCTGGTCTCCTCTACAGCAGCTGATCACTGACCTCATGTTTGTCTTGTTCATTCCTTACTTTTGTTTTTCTCCTCTAAGTCATATAGTCAAGCAAGTATTATTAATTAGTTTTGAATAAATCACACATGTTGCTAATGCACTTTTTTAATATAAACAATATTTAAATTGAAATCCTTTGGTATTAAGTGGCTGTTCCTACACCTCCAGCTAACATTAGTCCAACCTGTCTCTTTCTCCTGTATGTCCTCATTCTTTCTCTTCATCCTCTCAGCTGTTATATTGTAAATACTGATCAGTAAACAGCTGTAACTTGTTATTTATTAGTAATTAGTAGCTTTAGCTAACCTGAACATTTCCAGGCCTCCTCTCAAAGCTCTGACAGAACTTCCTGCTGTCTTTCAATCACTTTAAAAAGCTTTCTTTCATGCCTACATCTTTATCTTTCTGCCTCTTCAGTTTTATCTCTCTGTCATCAGATGACAACACGACTCACATGAAAACAATCGCGCTCTAGCGCGTGCTTGAGGGGGCGCGCAGAAGCACCACTGTGGACACAGAGTGGAGCGGGTCTCTTCTCTGCTGTGAGATTGACAGCTGTCAGTGCTTGGGGAAGTGGGCGGGGCTTACGGTACGCTGCAGAATGAGTGCTTTCTCACATTTAGCCGCCAAAGTCACTAGATTTGTCGCTAGT
>NC_051439.1:2293768-2301746 GCF_001649575.2 Kryptolebias marmoratus | reverse complement strand
AAATGTCCACTGAAACAGAGCTCTTTATGGTCCGGACTCTTTGATAACCCAATTTAGGTTGCAGTTAGTAGCAATTGTGGAATTTAGAACGAATATGTTAGTAAACCTGCAGGAGCTTTGAATTATCCGTCTCTACTCCATCTTACTCCCCGTGGTCCCCCCATGTGGGGTTTTTTTTGCGTGAGAAATACAAAGTGTGGCGTGTGCACTTCACGAAATGCGTGTGTCACACGGTCAATGCGTGAGACTTGAGAGCCCTGTATAACAGCATGCTGAGAAGGAGTAAACCCGACTTTTATAGGGATGATAAATTTAGGTAAAGTATGAGTTACATTTAGGAAATCAAAGAATTTAGGTCTTTCTTTCTGTTTTTCTCTCATTCCCTCTGTAGACTTTCCTCTGTGGTGTATTATGTGTGTGTGTGTGGTGGTAGTGGGGGGTGGCGGTGGGGGGGTGCGTGCGTGTCTGAAGGTATATAAAGATCTTTTTAATAACTCTGACATGTCAAAAGACGGGCAATTGAAGAGAAAAGATACTGTGAGTGTGTGTGTGAGATAAGGCTGAGCTATGGTGTCTAAATCATGGAGCTCAAAGGCTTCCTTCATCCCAAGTGGGACTCTACAGGTATGTGAATGCCCCCGCCACCCATCTCTCTCCTCCCCCATGGTTCAGCCTTCAGCAACAAGGCCTGTATTGTAGCAAAGGTAAAAGGATAGCGCTCAGGGACGACTTCAGCTATGTGGTTACCCAGACAACCCCTCTCACCCTCTTCCCCACCTTCTCGCCTAAATACCCATCTCACCTCAGATCTGTTTACCCCAGTGAGGGTGCATTCAGGTTTTATCCTTTCATTTTTAGAAGGAAATGAAAGAAAACCAATTGATTTTTTTAAAAATATATATAATTTAGCTGTTTTGCAACTCATACATGTTTGTGTGTGTGGCTGAAACCATTAAAGCCCATATGAACTTTTGCTGCTGATCCACAGTGTGAGCTAAGCTCCATCCCTTCTTTGTGCCTACCTTGTGTGTGTGTCTCCGGCTCACTGTTTCGCGGACTGCAGCGGAGTCGTCTTTCTGGCTTCTTGCCCCCTGGACTGCTGGCTCCACCCCCCGACCCCACTGACCCAAGCGATGGGGCATGTGATTTGTTGCTGCATCACAACCAAAGACACAACGGGATTTACTTCTAATACAAATCTAAAAATTAAAAAAATATATGTGATCTGTGACAAAAAATTGCTTTTTGACCCCAACTGCTTTGTTGAAATTATAATCGCTCTAAATCATAATTGGTCCTAAAATTTGGAGTTTTCAGAACTTGTAGATGATGTCTCAGATACACAGCATACCTGACAAAAAGAAACTTTTATCATCCACCACCAAAATGGCAATACTTCACTCAATTTTACCGATATTGACCTAAAATTTTCATATGGTAGTACCTGAGAGTGATCCTCAACATATATTCTGAAATATATAACAGATTGCTCAAGATCTTTGTTTAAAAATTTGTCATTAAGTTATTTATGGGACTACGGATAGAAATTAGCATTTTGCTAAATCCAGTATATTTACGACAACATTGTTTGTTCATTAACATGCACTGTCCCATTTAAATAAAAATCAATCAATCAATCAATCAGTAAGGTCAAGTCTACCTACTAACAAAATATCTCATGAACCACAAAATAGATTTTAATTAAACTTTCAGGAAATAACCATTGAATTCACTTTTCCAAATGATTAACTTTTAGAGCCAATCCAATTTGGCTGCAACGGTTAATTGACCTTAAAAAACAAAAATGGCTATGATTCAGTCAATTTTACAAATATTGTGCTCCAATTTGGTGTGGTTGTGGCTGAGAGTCATTCACAATAGAAACTCCAACTGCTACGCACTGGACAAGATCTCTGTCTAAAACTTTAACAGTAACTGTTGCTGTCAACACTGTTTGTCTGGTAGCAAAATATCTTGTGAGCCACTAGACTGATTTTCATGAAACCTTCAGAAAATAATCACTGGATGTATGTCTTGAGATGGCCACCACAGCTAATTAGCTAAAACAAAAATGTCTGTAACTTCATTGTACTTACTAGTTATTTGAGATAAAGTTTGATTTGATTGTAGCTTAGAGCCATTAACAACACATACTCTGAGCGTAATATTGTATGAGATTGTACATAATGCATAACTCTTTCAGGGTTTGAACCAAATGTCTAACTGTGTCATTTCTCAAAAAAAGATTATCTCAGTCTAAAACATTGGCATGAAAGGCAACAGGTGATGTGTGTATCTCCAAGGAATGTTTGAATGTTTGAAATTATGATCTCACTAGCACAAATTTGCATTGTGAAGATTAAAAAAATGAATTTAAGAGCATGTTCAATGTAAAAGATTGTTTTTGTTATAACTGTTGCTACTTTAATTTTAAATAAAAAGAATTTCCACTTGTCCTTTTCAGAGTAAAAATATAGTAAAAAATATATAGCTATTTATCTTCTTTCATATAAACAGAATCAAAAAATGTGTCAGAGCAACATATTTTTCCAATGTGTAATGATAACCCCATGTAGAAAACAACAGAAAACCTTTTTTAGAATAAAAAGACATCGAGGAACTTTATTGGTTAATGAGTGAATTAATCAGAGCTCTTTCCTATGAAACCACAGAAGTCTGACCACCTGTATCCGTTGTGCGCTGGCCCAAGACTGCCCTTATAGAGTGTGGAGGGAGGAGAATTCAGTCGGTTCTGTCGCTCTATTTGTCTTTGTTCCTTTATCTTTTTGGGCTGTGGCTTACTGTACGTCTCCTCTCTGCCTATGTAGTTGGACATCCCATAAACAGGGATGATTTCTACAAGGAGAGGACAAAAGAGGGGAATTCACTTCAAATATAAAAACCTGTAAGAAATTATAAAACACCATTCCCAGGTTTAGCAGGTGTGTTGAGTCTAGTCGGCGTGTCAGTACCTGGATCACCATACATGGGGGGCAGGTGGTGCTGGTAGTACTGGTGAGGTGGCATCTCCCCCGGGCTGACAGGGGGGTAAAAAGAGTTGGGGATGAAATGTGGGTGAGGCAGGTATGGTGGCAAGTGGTGTGTGGGGGACAGAGCTGGAGAATAGGAGGGGGGATAGCACTCTGGAGATTGGGGGGTCACCACCACTCGACGGACCCCTGTGGTATCCTCCAGCACCTGTGTGGCAAAAATATACAGTATGAGTGTTTTGTGTCCACAAAAACAGTTAAAATCACATTATGCCAATAATCTTTGGCGCATCATTGAGTAGAAGTTTCCCATTGTAGTGTTGAGTTAATTTGAGCCACGTAAAGAAGTGGATTTTTTGAGTTAAATATGGATAATTAAAAGGCACAAACAGCAATAATGTTTTTGCCTGTGTTTATGTGTGTTTGTTTGCCTGTCTGTTAGCAAAATATTTCTTGAACCAGTGAATTGACTTGAATGAAATTCTTAGAAAGTAATCATTGGATTTACATCTACAGCTGATTAACTTTTGGAATCCACTCAGTTTTAAATGGCCACCACAGCTAATCAAACTTCTCAAACACAGAAATGGCTATAACTCTGGCAATTTTGCGACAATTGAGCTGAAATTTGGTGTGCCCAGAGCTGAGAGTCATCCTCAACACATATTCTGAGTATTAACCTATCTTGCAAGATATCACATGAAATTGTACATAATATTGTTCAAACGTTGGATCAAACAGATTCCATGCATGTGTTCACTTTTACATTAATGAACTGGAACAAACACACACAGATACACACAGATACACATGCAGATACACACACACATTCCAACTATTCAGACACTTTCACAGGCCTGCATTCCAAGGAAGGAGCAAACACACACTCCCTGCAGAGAGGGGAAGCAATCTCTGGTCCCTAACAACAACAACACACACATTTTCAAACACCAACTACCACCCCAAAAGCCTCAGCCAAAACTGAGAAGAAACAGACTTTCAAGATACAACAGATGGAATAAAAAGGGGAAAGGGGGTTAGGAGGGGACAAAGAGGGCTACAGAACTAATCTGAGTAAGAAAGATCTGGAATAGGGGAGAAAAAGAGGAGGAGGAAAAGGGGGTAGGCCCCTATCTGCCCCCATATCCCCTCTGCTGGAGAGGAGAAAAACAGAGTGTTTACTGGAAAACAAGGGCAAAGTCCCTGCATGAGTATGTGTGGAGCTGGCCTACATACCAAATCCACATGTACAACTTTTTATAGGCACTCAAATACAAAGTGCCTACAAACACACACGTGCATTTACACCGTCACAAATCAAAGACGATACACCCAACTATGCAGACATGCAACACTACTTTCCACTGCTACAGAGCTCTTCACTTTATCTCTTCCCTCTTTTTTCTAGCCCTCACCCCCCAAAAACTGCCCACCAAAGACCTGTCTCGTCAATCAGGCCTGTTTATGTAAGAGTGACAGCGTTTCCCGCTCATACTTGGCCAATATCCTACAAACACACACCCACACACACCCCAACACAAATACACCCCCCGGTGAGCCAATGACCTGACTTCTGTTGGCGCAGAAGCACAATCCCACCACAAGCACACCACAGATGGATTTGCAACACCGAACTTGTGAAAATGATCTGTTGACTTGTTTTGCAAACATATTTATCTTACATTTTGAACATTTTAGAAACAATTCATGAAAAATGTAATCACAACTACATATAAAAGACTCGGAAAAACAACGGACTGTTACATCCTGAAATCAGCACATTCCTGTAGAGCTGTGGTGGTGGTGGGGGTACCTTCATTGCTTGTGTTTTGAAACTACAACAAACTAGATAGGTGTAATACCTGGTATATGTTTGGTGTTTGGTTTGAGTTTTTTCTTCTTCTTTTTTTTAAAAATCTCATTATAGTCCATTGCCAGAAAAGGTCTGTGCTTGTATGTATGTGTTTGTTTGCCTGTGTCTGTTAGCAACATACTTCACAAATTACTGGACAAATTTTAATGAAACTCTCATAAAGTAATCACTGGATGTATATCTATAACTGATCAACGTTTGGAGTCAGCCTGATTCAAGAAGGCTATCACAGCTAATCAACTTTGTTCTACACAAAACAGGAAACAAATATTGAGCTAAAATTTTGTAGCTCTGTAGTAGTTATCCTTATCACATACTACTAATATCAACTGTTAGAACTGTTGAACTGTTAGATCAGTTAGAACCTTTATTTAAAAGTTTTCAATGCAAGGAATACAACATTTTTATTAATTAATGCTTTCCATTCTTTAAAGACATAGTCTAGTCATTTGAAGTTATGTTCTGTCTAACAGTTATTCAAGGTAACAGAGGTAAGTTTCACTCCCTGCAAATGGAGTAACCAGGTATTTTGCACTTCTCCATTTCGTGACGAGTTGACTGATTGGTTGTTGTTGTTTTAATTAGAGTGTTTCAGACAAAAGATGACAACAGTGCTATTCCAATGCCAGAGGGAGGAAAATAAAGTGGTGGTCAGCATTAAATTATGTACATTTATTCAAGAGTCATCAAATGAAAACCATTAGAGCTACACATGGAGTGAGTGTGCAACTGAACTTTAAAGAGCCACAAAATAGTTTTTAAGGGCTTTCAAAGTGAAGAAAAAAATAATGACATTGACAAACCTGTGAAATGTATCCTGGGGGCACGTGAATTGGTGGAATGGACCCATTTGGGGACATCATGGGAACTTCAGCAGGACCTGTGAGAGAAGAGAAAACATTGTTTGTTAACAAAGCAACTTATATTTGAGTTGAGGTGAGCTTCACCTATTATTTTCAGTTTAGGTTAAAAAGAGAAAGCATGAACTGCAAAAATAAAATCCCTGCCCTAAAAGAAAAGCAAGAAAAAGCTAAATAGAATTAGCAGACTAAAAATCATGTTGACTTTTCCACTGTCCATATCTCCCCCTCTAAAATTTCTCCATGCCTCTCTTCCTCCGTTGCCGTGTGATGGAGGTCTGCGGCTGCTAGAGTCATTGGGACCCCATCGGGACAGCTGGAAGCAGACCTGGCCTTAGAATAAATCACAGCACAAGCCTCACTAACTGCAAACACACATGCAAAAATGAAAACACAGCCATATTTTCTGTCCTTGTTGAAATGTGTTAAATGACAGTAGGCTGTTTTTTTTTTTATCTCATCTACTTTAAAGGTCAAACTGGCCTTGTGAAAACAATTGCCCTCATGTTTTTTGGCATGACTAAGAGGCTCTTAACAATATTTTTAAGGTAAACTGATTGACACATTCTTTTTTCCGAATATTCCCTCCCCCACAACTTCTAATTCCATTATTGTGCTCTTAGTCATTAGATCATTTCCATATTTTCATCTTTCCCTCTCTTACTGTAACTATTAATCACATCTTTTACTCCATTTTTTTTCATTCCATTTGTACATGTTTCATGCCAAATTCATCCCTCCTTAGTTAGTCTTTTCCACCTTCCCTTCACTGATGCTCATCTTCTTTTCTCACCTCTTTCTTTCAGTCAAACACCTCCTCTTCCGCTGCTGAACCTTCACCCACCACCCTGACTTACCATCCGCCAAACAAACAGGTACAGTAAGCACGCACAAGCAACTCCACACACAACCTGAGCCAAGTCTTGCAGTGTGCACTCGTGTGTGTTTATACTGAGTTGGTCACAGGTAGGTAAAAACAGGCCTCTTTCAGCGCAGTCTGCTCCCTTACTGTGGAGACCAGAACTGAGTATAAAAGTGCTCATTGAGAAGAAGGTCATAGCAAATGGAGAGCACACACAGAGTTCTCCTAAACCTCTTTCCATCACTGCTCATAGCACACTTTCCCGCTGGCTCACACACTCTCAGACACACACATACTCTTAGCAAACAGAAGTGTGTTTGGACAGTCTCCGCTGCCTCCGTGCTCTTCACTCAGCAGCATTCCTTTGCTCACACACACAGAAAATTCCCATCCCTGGTCCCCCAGGATTGGATCCAACAGGCCCAACTACCCCTCCCCAAAATACAAGAAACACTTTGTCCTGCTAACCTTCACGTCCACACACACACATTCATGCTGCAGTAAGTCATACAATATTAGACTGACTTCCATTTACAGAAGTTTGGGATAATTAGACATTTGTACATGTGCAAATGTACAAATGCATGTGTGTCTTCTCGTCTGTCAATATGTTCTATTAAGTAAGTGTAGTAACATCACTTTCTGGTCTTTTCTCAAGCTTTATTCTTTAAGCACCACAAATAAAATCATGACTTCCTCTGCCTAATCCTGCTGGAATCCCAGACAACACAGTCCCACCAGCCCCCTCACCAACATCCCCCACCCCCTCCCTCTTGCTCTCTGTGCACTCATCTTCCATCTATTGCTTCTTCCACTTCTGAGTGCTGGAAGAGTTGGGTCAGAGGATCAAATTTGAAGTCATGTGCTGCATGTAGCATGGTGTCAGTGTGCGGGGGCATCAACATTTGTCAAACAAAAAACATATTAGCTCCATTGTTATTTATGGAAACTGTTGGATCGGTTCTCTCACGTCTGGGGTTGGGGGTGGGGGTGGTCTTTTTGTGCCTGTGACCCCTTAGAACCACTGTGGCGTTAACTTTCCATAACTATTCTATTTTCTCTTTCAGCTTTTCATTTTCATATACCTTCCTCCTGATGTTGGTGAGCCACCACCAGTGGAGTTGTATCATATCATCCACTAAAATATCAGCAAAATACATACATACATAAAAACAAAAAAAAGGATCCCTTCTCACCCTCCGCGGGTGGTCTCTTTTTTTTTATCCTCTGAGCTCGGGTCCTCTACCAGAGGCCTGGGAGCTTGAGGGTTCTGCGCAGTATCTTGGCTGTGCCTAGAACTGCACATTTCTAGACTGAGATGTCTGATGTTGTTCCTGGGATCTGTTGTAGCCACTGCTCCAGTTTGGGGGTGACTGCCCCGAGGGCCCCGATG
>NC_051439.1:2281216-2292564 GCF_001649575.2 Kryptolebias marmoratus | reverse complement strand
CCGGGCCCTCACAGACGGCGCAGGGGGAGGGTTACGTCCTTGTCACCAAGCAGGGGTCGATCTCACCCCTCACACACACACACACACACACACACACCCAGAGGGGAAAGGAGCAGGCCTGGCGCGGTATCTGATTGTCACAGCAGTGGCACGTTGGCACCCGTTCATCAGGCCTGCACGTGGACCAGCTGAGCACATGCACTAACCGTCGAAGCCATATGCACAGAAAAACACCTGTTCACTCACAACCAGGAAGTGATGAGCAGCTTGTGGCTTTTCTTGGGGATTTTAAAATCAACAATGAATATATATATATATATATATATATATATATATATATATATATATATATATAATTTTTTTGCATAATGAAAGCAAAAGTATCATCTCACAATCATGGGCACTTGATTATAAGATATAACAGATATATCAATGGGCTTTCATGTGGGAGGCAGGAATGGATTCAAATTCCATCAAAGTTCATGGTGTTTGTTTTTTAAACAAACCATAGTAAAATGCCATAATTTTATATACATTTATATGTATATAAAACCAGAATTAGATATTTACAAAACCTTTACTTTCAGACCACGTTTTGTCCAATTTTAGGCTAGACTTGTTCAACCAAAAAATTATCACCTACAATGAGTTTCAGATTAATGTCAATAGGATCAGCACAAAGGGATTTATTTTACCACTTTTTATAAACTTGTAGGTATCTTGTGCTCCTACATAATGCAATATCACTCAGTGTTTTTGTTCTGTTTTGTCTGATTCATAGCCACAAAAAGATGCAGCAGTTTTAAAGCTTCAAAAAAACTATTTTGGGGGGGGAGTTTTTTCATCTCTACAGCTGAAGGCTATCTGACTGGTAAACTGGCATCTATAGGTGTTCAGCTGATTTGAATTGAACTAACTCAAAGTTGAATGAGGGGCGTGTAGAACATAGCAATTATTTTCAATATTTAGTTTTGTTTGTAACTAAGAAAGAAAAATTTGAATCAATAAACACACCTGCTTTTGTCTTATTGTTGGGAGTGATAACATGTTATTTTTAGGACAAAAAATGGGGGAGCAAAAACACTTATGTTTGCACTCCCACTTTAAAAAATGAGGAAGCAGTTCCTCCACCTGCTCCACTGAGCAGGCGCCTACACAGATGACATGATGACATAGATCATTTTTCTTCCAGTCAGCTAGAACACACTGCAACTTGCCACATGATGCAAGCTTGATAGTAACCTATGCTGTACTGTATGATGTCGATTTATTACATGACGGACTGCACAACTTTTTGCTGCAGGAGAAAAGAGTATGTTGCAAAGATCCAACAGAAAAAGTAAAGTAAATGCATGTGTTGACGTTGTAATTAATTTATTTAGATACTAAAAAAGAGGAATGAGTAAAAAAAGACAGATATGGCTGGGTCTGTCAGGATTTGGGTATCTTTGGTTTGCTTTTGTATTGGGTTTATTGTTTCATGTTTCTTGTGTTCCCTGTGTTTAGTTTATTCTCCAGTGTTTGGGATGTTTTCTTTTGATGTTCTGCTCCCTGTGTTCCTTGTGCTATCACTCACTCTCCCTCAGTAGTTCTGTCAACCTGCCTCAACATCCGCACCTGTCCCTTGTTAGTAATCAGTCACCTGTTTCCACTTCCTTGTGACCCTCAGTCTTTAAAATCTTCCTCACTTACTCACTGGTTCATTGTCACTTCCATATGCTGTCTGGTTTTCCTCGTGTTTCGCCCCGCATGTTCTTGCAGTCCTGGATTTTGTGTGTTTTACTTACTGGCACAACAGCCTTCTTTTTTGTTTCTTTTTGTAAATAAATTAGTTTTTCTTTGACTTCCTCCATGTCTGCCAGCATTTGGGTTCAAACCATCCACCTAACCTGACAGGGACAAAGGGATATCGCAGCAGCAGTACAATTTTCACAGAAAGTTTCTGACACTGCTTGATATTTTTCATAGGTCGTATTTGGTCAACAGAATGAAGAATTACAGTTAGAGCTCAGGTATTCTATTAGCAAAAAACGATTTTTCTTCCACCACCCTTTCACTTGGTATTTCATGACCCACAGTGGGGTCCTGACCCCAACTTTGGCAACCACTGGACTGGAACAAAGGTTAGCAGATAATTACAATGCAGCTATATTTGTCTTAAAGTCTTCTATAAGATTTGACTGCAGAATTCCACATTATTTTAAAACAAACTGATAACAGTTTGACATCACAGTTCTTTTTTTTCCTTCTTCTTTCCCGTCATGTTGATTATCAAATGACTAATAGCTAAGAACCTGGCAGATCTCAGCATGATGTGCAGTGTGTCATTCAAAAAATTGTAAAGTGGGCAAGTGGAGGGTGAAAAGAGGAACATACCTACAAACATCTAAATTAAAAGAAAAGTATCTGAAAGAGGAAATAAATCCAGAAAAACAAAAAACAGACAATAACTGAGCGATGCATCATCTTTCCATTGATCCACTTACTGTGACATGTCACATTAGATTGCAAATTGTAATTTACAAGGTTTGACCAAAATGGTTATAACTACTTCTCTTTTCATCTTATGCTGAAAAGAGAAGGAGTTCCTTGCTAGGCCTTTGGTTACAAAAATTCATATAACACCTGCATATTCAGATTAAAAATGTTTAAGTCTCACTTCAGAAGGTTTGACCATAGCTACTAATTTTCTATTTAATAACTTGCTATTTGCACAAGAAATAGTTTATGGTAAACATCCTGTCTTGGTCCCCCCCAAACACACACACACACAAATCACAAAACCTGCTTCTGCACAGCTAATTCACATCTATAACAATTTTCTAAAGACCAGCTTGTGATTCTCTGCAGCTGCCCTTACATAGATTCCCACACACATACAAACACACACAGGGATGATGCAACGTTTCAGATGTTTCCCATGATACAGCTGTCAAAGACAGCTGTGCGAGGGCCCAAAAAAAAAACAATGCGCATCATCAAACATACACATAATCAATGGCATCCCAATTAACACAGTAACTTACACACACACTCATCCACGTCTACAGTTCAGGCAACAGTATGTAGGTCAGCTGTGCGCGTGAGTGTTTTATCAAATTAAAACAGAAAAAGAGTGAAGAGTTTTCTTTCTTTTTCTTTATTCCATTCGTCCCTGCACATGTGGCCAACACATTGAAAGGAAACACAGACACTCTTGGGAAAGCATCGATGTGTGTGTGTGTGTGTGTGTGTGGGTGTGTGGGTGTGTGTGTGTGTGTGTGTGTGTGTGTGTGTGTGTGTGTGTGTGTGGAGTGTTGGTATCTAACCAACAGAGCCTGTTAGCGAGTTGACCTACATACAAACCAATTTCACTCAAATAGATTTCCCAACAACACAGAAGGAAAAAACATTTTTTAAAAAACTCAACTTTACAAACTTTTTCTCAAAAACGCAACATTCCCTAAAACAGACAAACTTGTATACCCGATCAGAGCCCCATGCAGGCAGCTGTCCAGTCTACATTGGTATTTGTAATCTTGTATGGGTGTATGTTTGTGTGAGTGTGTGTTTGGGTCAGTTTTGACGTGGCGTTGCCTGGAAGTTATGTAAGCACCAACAGGGTAATGTTATCTGTCCTTGAAGTTTCAGGAGCAAGACACTCCCACGACAGCTTCCTCTACAGGCTGGCCAGTCCACACACACACACACATATATATATATATATATATATATATATATATATATATATATATATAACTCTAGAGAACATGGCTCTTGCCACATCTTACATGAAACAAAACTGAAAATAATACCCACAAAATGCAACCAGAGAAAGAACAAACTGCGGAGAATGCTGGGAAGTGGAATAATGAATACGGAGGTAATTAAAGGAGAGATGGAAAGACAGATTTTGCAGGAAACGTGGGAGACTATTTAAAAATAGCACAAAGTGCTATATATATGGAACTTGTTTTGCCTGAAGCAACACGCTTGTCCAAAGACACAGACACTGAGCAGCCCTGCAGTTCATCTCCGGTGAGTCAAGTCCGGCAGACATCTTTTCCGTGCGCTGGGTGAGGCTCAGTGATCAAAGAGGAAGTTGAAACTTCCTGCTCCGCCCAGCCTTCAGTCTATTGCCCTCATGACACTGACACTCAGCAGTGGTGCAGGACCATGCAGGACTGTGCAGACCCCCCCCCCCCCACGCACACACACACACACACACACACACAGAAGTTTAAAAAGTGTCACACACCTCTTTAGTTGCAAAGCAAAGAGACACATGTTTTGATTTTGAACCTGTATGCTATGCTGTAATTTGGGTGGGCTGATGATTCCCTGTGGAATGTAAATCATAAGTTTGAGAGTTGCAATGTTTGATCCAAGTCTTTCTGTATGTGTGTGTGTTTCTGTGTGTGTGTGTGTGTATTTACACATGCTGAGTAAGCCACTCTACTCCAAGCCTCTAAGCTTAAAGTTGCATAACAGTATCATAAAGAAACAGGCAGAGTCTTATCTGTTATACCAGCTGATAAAGTTATAAACTGTACAATGACCTTATCAACATCTGACATCAGCATCTAACATGCTGAATAAAAGAAATAGATATGAGGCTTGTAAAAACCAGTCTGCTAATTCGGGCTCATATTACACATTAGGCATGCTTCCCTTTATTAAAGATGTCATATATAAAAATAAAGTATTTATTGTTTTTGCAGCAAAAGCAATAAAAGGCTGTCAAACATCTAAATAGATGTGCTGTGTTGTTGTTTTTTTTCTTTAAACAAAACTGTACAATCATCAAAAGCATTTAAAGCATCTAACCCCTAATTGTGTCCATGAAAAATCTTTTCTTATATATTTTGATGTACCAAACTAATTTTAGCGACACCACAATTGTACATTAACATTATCACTTTTAAAACAGACCATTTATTTTTCTTAAACTGAATTATGGCAAAGTTTCTACAATATTTTTTAATTCTAGGCTCCATTTCAACTATTCTGGACAGTTTTTTAAAACAATGTAGTTTTTTGTTTGTAATGTTGTTTTTTTTTGTTTTGGAAAAAATATTTTTGAAACCAGAAGACAAGCTGGAACCCAAACAAAACGATAAAATGTCTATGCCACACCAGTACGTTGTGAGAAGGTCCACATAATCATCATTTTTCACTTGGTCAAACAATATACAAACAATTATACATCCGCAATTGTACAAACAATTGTATAAATTTTTTGTTTTGTTTACAATTTTCTCTCAGTTAATAACCATTTCAAAGAACAAATAAAGTTTATAGATGACAGGATCAGGATAAAGTGAGACAACTGTTTAAGAAAACGATGAAAATGCTCCACGGTTTTGGTTTTTAGGGCACAAAGTAAAGTGGGAATTGGATGCAACATTTCTTTTTCTGAATAGCTCTGTATCTCAAGGCTACATGGATACAGCAGAAACTAAAGGCTCTTTTACAAAATATCTCAAGCTGGCCTTCTGGCCTCCTCAGTGTGATTTCTGAACGAACCGAAGTGGCAAGGGGGTTGAAGCCAACCCACCCCTGATGCATACCTTGGCTGCAAGCCAAGGTAGTAACAGAGCTGAAACGGTCCACATACGCAGCTTAATCCTGTTCCATGCCTCTTTTGGTTTTGCTGCTTGCTTCATTTCTGATGGGATGTGGTCAGCTCCATTGGTTATTTATGAAACCACAGTTTTCATTTGAATGACAGGAGCAAATACTGCAGAAAATGACATTGTGTATAATATTCATTAGTGTGGACTAGGTATCAGCCAGCTACTGGTTTCAAGATTTGCCATAGTGTTAAAAAGCCAAGATCTAAAAAATACACTTTTTTTTTTGCTTTAAATGGCAAATTCAGTTTAAAAGGTGAATTCTCAACAAGAGTCCAGAATAGGTTAAAGGCATATTTAAAATTTTTCTCCCTTTGTTACAGGATTTGTTGTTCCAAGTCATTGTTCAGCTGTGTACGGTAGCTGAGGGGAAAAATTCCCCAAGTATTTATACTCATTTAATAAATAAATAAATAAAGTCATGTATTGGTTGTACATTTTATGTGGCAGATAACCCAGTCAGTCATGGCTCGTCTACCAGAGGAGTGACACCTGTCTCCCTTTTCAAGGTTACGCTGTTTTAAAATAAAGATTAACAAGCTACATTTAGCCACATTGAGTTAGAGGGTTAGCAGCTGAAATAGTAGCGGAATGCAGGCTGCTAGGAAAGCTAATCACCCAGCTAACCATTTAACTAACATTGGCTTATCAGACTCGCAATACAAAGAGCAGAACAGTAGAGGCAAAGTAATATTTTGTGCAATTTGCAAAACTATTTTAAAATTATATATAAATGATCTGGTGCTATAATTTAGTTTCAGCCTTTTAAAGGGAAAACTTCAGCTCCTTGGTCAACAATGCATACAGTATTTATGCCTGCAGTGTCAAAAAACAAGCTGCTCATGATGAATTATTTCCAAAATGTCCTCTTTTAAAAATCACAATTATAAAATAGACTTTGACTATCTGGCAGAAAATTTTAAAAATATTTTAAAAATTAATAAAAAATATTTTGCCTTGATCTCAAATGTTGCTGTAAATAAAATGTTGCAGATATTTCTAAACCTGCACTCGGGTCTGATTTAAATCTGTCCTGAGTGGGGGAAAAAGCTGCAACACTGGTTTTAAACAGAGTGACTGTCAACATGTTCACTTGTGTTCCTTCAGACATATCTGTGCACTAAAATAAAATAACAAAAAATATTTAGTTTATTAATATTATACTTTTATAGCTAAAAATAACTATTTTTAAGCAATATGTAATATTATAATACTGTGATATTTTTCCTCAAGTTTATCATACTGTTAAAATCTCATACCAGCCAAGTATGGACAGGGCCAAATCGACTAGAATTTGATTTCTCATTTGAGAAAAATAAATCTATGTTCTTTCCAACATATCCCGAGTTAAATTTGTTCCATTGTGATGTAGGCTGCAGGATTTTGTTCTGCCTCAGTCATTGTGTGAATGGCCCTAAAGCGCACAATCCTTGATTTGTTTAACATGTATGGTTGCCAGCCCTCTATCTCCATCCAGCTCAGATCTCTCTCCGGTTTTCCCCCACCCAGAAGAGGGATGCTGTGGGCCGACCTACTTTTGCTGCTGCTGCTGGGTCTGCTCCAGAAGAAAGCAGCGTAACGTCTGGAGGGACACTGAAAGCAGCCATGCTTTGTTCTGGAGTTCTTAAACATGTACAAACACACACCCTAACAGCTGTGCACATACTCACAGGAACTCAGATGCACACAGAAATGCTCACATAGGACAAGGCAAACTTACTTCGGCCTGCACTTTAGATTCCAGTTACACACCTGGACACGTGTGTGAACTCTTTAGATGTCGCAGTGACATTTGAATAGACTACACTGACATAAACCACAGTCACCTTGGCTCAAACAGAAGTCAGATACTTGCACAACCAAGAAAGATAACTGTACAGCGCACATACACTCCCAGACATAACAACTCACACACACCCACTGCTATTTTCCAGTTTCTGTGAGACAGAGATAGAGAAGAGTTGACTGGGATTTGTATCCAAGCTACAAGCGCTGCACAAGTTCAGCTGATCATTCTTCACTTATCACTTGTGCATTCACGCAATTAAGAAACAGATTTTGTGTAGCTGTGTACAAAACTGTGGACAAAGATGTGCATGCATGCACCTGCACACACAAAGATACACAATCCAGACACTGGTGACTTATTCTATCCCCTCCTTAATTAACACGTCTGAAAGAGTGGGAACAAAGTGAGAGAAAGAGAGGGAGTAAAGAAGTGCAACAGCTGTTAGTGTATAAACAAAGCCAGAGTCATGGAATCTAGTCCTGCACTCCATCTTTTGCTCCTTTTTTCACTGTCTTCAGTCCACAAAAAAAAAAAAAATTAAATTAAAAATCTCCAAACTGACCTACTAAAGCAACAGCAAACTTTTTGGTTCTTTTTTGGTAATTTTTTTCCCTTCTCTGAACACAACATGCCATGTTTTTAGACTCAGCTGTACTTCTTTCCACCCCCCTTTTCTTCTACTTTTCTTCTATCTCTCCACATGTTAATGTGGGGGCATTCCTGGGGTGTGAGTCAATGTCTGAACAGTACCAAGTTTGTGTCCACCACAGAGAGCAGAGAAAGTGTGTGTGTGTCTGTGTGTGTGTGGTGATTAAAAAGATGAAAAAAAGAGAGGAGAGAATGTCAGTAGAACAACAGAAGGAAAAACTGGAAGCCCTACATTAGCAGGGACTTTCCCCCAAAATCTCCAGCTACTCTGCAGCATGTGTGTTTGCACGAGTGCGTGCGCATGCCCTGTGGTTGTTAGATAATAAGCCAAGGACGGTGGACACTGTGTTTTAGGTTGAGAAATAAGGAAAAGTATCTGGGTCAGATCACGTCTTTTTATAGTTTATCTCCCATTATCTCCAATCACTCCTTGACCTCCCTGGTTGGGTCCACCCACTGACTGACACACATTCCCACACATCCAATCTGATCAGAGCAAGAGAAAAAAAAGTGGGACTTTCTTGTGAATCCTAAAGACATGATATAAATTGAAGGTTTAGCATTCCTTGATGGAATGCATATCACTCATTGCATTTTATGTCAGTTTTAGGGTTGAGAAAATACAGAGTTTTAGCCTTTTTTCCAAACCTTGAAAACAGCATAAGGCATGATTTCATGAGATATGTATGTGTTGGGGTTGTTTGTCTCATTTGCCTCTATGTGGCTCTGTGATGGACTTGCGACCTGTCCGGGGTGCCCCCGTCCCTCCCAAGGTGACTGCTGTAGTTAGGCACCAGCTCCCCACGACCCAGAAAGGAGAAGAGGGTAAAGAAAATGGATGAATATTTTGCTAGCAGACAGACAGAATTGACTCCAAATACTGTAGTTAATGACAACATTTTAAACAAAGATCTTGTGCAATATGTTCATTCTGAAAATATTTTGGAGATCAGACCCATCTACTACCACACCAAGTTTAGGCTCAATATCTGTAGAGTTTACTGACTAAATGATTAGTTTCTGAAAGTTTCATTAATTTTTATCTTGTGGTTCATGAGATATTTTGCTAACAGACAGGTACACACACACAAAGACGGGCTTAAACATTATTCTTCACCTTTCGGTGGGGGGTGATAATCACACATGCAACCTGCAAAAAGACTTATTTAAATCAGACTTTTTTGATGTGTCTCATCACAACCTGCAGACAGAAAAATAGCAATGTAAAAGAACATTTGGCTTTAGCATTAACATAAAAAGTTACTTGAAAAATATAGGTAAAAAAATAGGGAGACAGGAAACCAAAGGAGGAAGTGGAAGAAGGTGAAAAGAGAAAAAGAGGAGGAGGTAATGAGGGTGGAGAGACGAAGAAGTACTCCAGCTGTACCCTGAGCTGCAAGAGTGCCAAGAATTTCAACCCTGGAAAAGATCTGTCTTTCTCCCTCTGTCCGTCTGGAAAAATTCTGCAAGCAATCCCATGCGCTGCTGCCGGTCGCACACATCCACTTTCACACAGTCTTACCAAACGGAGACAGACACTGAATTCTCAAGAGTACAAGACTAGTTACCCTCCTCTGTCTCTTCAAACCACCCCCAGGTTGCCCAAGCAGTAAGTACGAGCTGGAAAACCAGACCAAACCAGCAGCAGCAGAACAGAGTGGCCGGGGTCATCGCAGAGAGGAAGTGGCCTCACCCAGAATGCATGGCACGACCAGACATGCAGTACCTATTTCTCTGGTTTTCTTTCTACTCATCTTCTTTTATTGTGTGATTGCTGAGTCAACATTCACACAATTGTTTTGCCATTTATTGTTTTATGTTATTTGTAACCAAACTAGTTCTGCATACTTTTCCATTTTCCATTTTAATCATTCATATATCACAACGATTGGCTTGATTGTGAATAGTGTGCTTTGAATATTTTTATTAATTTTAATACTTTTTGAATCTTTTAACTTTATTTACAAAAACTGACCACATAGAAATACATTTGGATCTCCAATTCCTTCAAAAGTATTGTGCTCTGAAATCTTCCTCAGTAAACTTGCTCTATTTCAGGTCATCTTATGGTCTTTTGAGATTTTAGATAATGTATTGTTAATTAAAATGTTTAGCTACAGTTTTCCAGTTTTCCTTGTTGTGCTTTCAGCTATTTTTTTAAACTTTTAGCTATAGTTTTACTAAATTTAGCTTTTAGCAAGAGTTTTGCTATATTTAGCTTTTAGTTATGGTTTTGATGTTTTAAGCTTTTAACTACAGATTTGCTATTTCTAGCTTTTAACAAGAATTTTGCCAATTTTAGCCTTTAGCTATGTTTTTGACATTTTTAACTGTTAGCTACAGTTGTGCTAATTTTAACCTTTAGCTTTGTTCAGCCAATTTTAGCTTTTAGATTCTGCTCTCCTAGCTTCAGTTTTTAGTTATACAGTTTCACTGTACAATTTTTAGATACTCTTGTGCCATTTTTAACTTTCAGCTCTGGATTTAACTTTTAACTACAGTTTTGCTAACTTTAGCTTTTAGCTAATGTCTTGCAAAATATAGCTTCCACCTACTGTTTTGCTGATTTTAGCTATATTCTCCTTGTTTTATCTTAAACAGTTTAATTTGACCTTAAGCAAATTCCAGCAGTCATTCAGCGCTCAATATTTACACTCCATTTTCACAGAAGATATTAACTTCTCTAGCTTACTTTCTTGCATTGTATTGTTTTTTTCCTCCCTCCCTTCCTTGCTGTGCCTCCTCGTGCCCTACTTTGTAAGGGTATTGAGTTTATAACTGAGCACTGGGCAGGGCATGCAACAACAATCTCTGCTAACTCTGCCTCACACACAAACACAGAGAGAGAGACACACACACACACTGAAGTCAAGGTTTTAATCAACTTGGGCCACATTAAGCAAACCAATCTTTTCTTTTTGTTTCATACATTGTAACAAAATGGAGATTACTGTGTGAAAGACAAAAACAGCCACATACACACACACAGGTGAACTCTAACTGTGCCATGAGGGATCACATTCCATTACACAACACCTGGAGTAAGAGTCTGTTCCTGTGGCGACCAGTTTTCCAAATGCAAAGGGGCATGAAGCTAAATGTACTAAACACATCTCTAGAACCTGTTTTACAGTTGCCCTGGAGGCAGACAAACATGAAGGTAAATCCTTTTTTAAAAAAGATTTTCTCTTACCTGTCTGTCAAGCAAAGACTACAGGAAAACAAATGCATACAGTAGAATGCACACACCTGAACATACAGAAAACTCACAAGATTTCTCTGTTAACTGATCATTACCC
>NC_051439.1:2270922-2281116 GCF_001649575.2 Kryptolebias marmoratus | reverse complement strand
GTGCAGAAAGTAATTATTGGACATACATCTGACTGAATAATTTTTTGAGTCAACCCAAATTATGATGGCTGCCACAACCAACTGACCTTAACAAACTAAGGTATATAATTTGGCCTGGTAGTCAGGGGGTTCAAAATTTAGCCAGTAGCTTGTAGCTGGCAAAAATGGCTGTATAAAACCTTCATTCAGCCATATTTTTGTCGGCTACTTTTTGTTGGTTGACCAAAAATATTTTGTAAATGTTTGCTTAGAAGCGTCCCTGTGTTATCCTTGATCTGCATAATGATGCAAAATGTAATTTTATTCACAATAGATGGTGATTTCCTTCCTCCACGAGTTTGTTTTATCATTTTTGCCGATCCACTGGTGCAGCCATCTTTGAGCACGCAAACAAGTGCCGTTGTTATAACACCACCATTGTTTGGACAAAAGAGGAGCAAGGACCCCACTCCACCCACCCCTGTTGGCAAGGGGTGAATCTGTGGAACCTGTGGCTTCTGTACAAGGCCTCCAGGACAGCTGATGCCAAAGATGCACTGGTTCCTGCCAGGATTGGCTTGATAAACACTAGATGTAGCTGCAGAAGACTGTTGAACATTTAAAAACTGCAGGTTCTCCACATTATGCTGCCCCCCCCTGATTATTTAAAGAGCTTCTCCCAACTGTTGGGCCTTTTGCTCTTGAACTTGTTAACGGTAGTCTGTCTTCTGGTGTGCTCCCTGTAAATTTTAAATATGAAGTCATTCAGCCTTTGATTAAGAAACCTGCTCTAGATCCTGCTGTTGTTGCCAATTACAGGCCAATTTCAAAACTGCCTCTTCTTTCAAAGATCATTGAGAAGATATTTTACAACCAATTAATGACTTTCCTTAAAGAGCAAAATATTTTATTGATTTTGCAGTGTGGTTTTAAATCTCAACACAGCACTTAATCAGCCCTCCTAAAAGTTTTTAACAACATATTTTTAGCCACTGATTCTGGGGATTATGTTGTTCTTTTACTTTTAGATTTAACTGATGCCTCTGAAACTGTGAACCATCAGATTTTACTTTCTCGTTTGGGGGAGTGGGTTGGCATCAGGTGGATGACAGGTGCCAGAATGTCTGAGAAAAGAACGAACAAAAAGAGGAAAGTGCCAAGACAATTTATTTCAAATCTTCAGTCAAGATGTTTCTATTTTAAAAGATTACTTACTTCAGGTTTACTGCATTAGGAGATAGTTCTTTGTCTTGTCTTAATAAATTCTCCATCTGATTTTCTGAAAATTCTCCCAGTCCTCCCAAAATGCCGAAAATTCTCACAAATTGTTCTCAAAAACTGCTGATTTTGGACTCTTCAAACACCCTCTCCCAGCCTTGTTCTAAATGCCAGAAAAATGCATTTCTGATTTTGCTGTCAATATTCTGAATTTGTAAAAAATTTCAAATTCAGAATATTGACCAAGAAGGACCTCCAGTTCAAGATGGCCACAACAGTTGACTGACCTTCGAAAACACAAAATTGCCATAATGCAGACAGCTGCTCAAAATTTGGTAAGGGTGTACCTGTGATCTATTCACAACACAGAATCTATGCACAAAGTTTCAACATTAACTGCTAGAATTAACCCTGTTTGTCTGTTAGCAAAATATCTCAAACTACTAGACAAATTTTAATGAAACTTTTAAAAAGTAACCATTGGATGTACATTTACAACTCATTATTTCTTTGGACTCAATCGAGTTTGAGATGGTTACCACAGTTAATTATTATTAGCCAGCAAATTAATGAAAATTACTTTAAAAATATTGAGCTTAAATGTGGTAGTAGCTGAGAGTCATTCACAGCTCATACTCTCAGCATGGCATCTCACAATGTTGCTTGAAATTGCACGTAATGTTCTCCACATAAGACAGTCTTAGTCCAACTCTGACATGAAAGGCAGCTGGTGCAATGCATTCCCTCAAGAAACGTTAGGCCTTTCATTTTATTCCGGTGATCTTGTCAAACTGTTTCACACAAGTGGGACCCGAATTTCAAGCAGGTTTGGAAAAAGAGCTAAAACAACCACTTCTGGTTCCAAGCAGCAATGGGACCATCCAAACCAGTCCACTAAATGAAGCCCTTTGGAGAAAAATGTATTTATGCCTTCTCCCCCAGCTTGTTTAGAGCCATCTGGCTCGAAGTAAACACAGGCTGCAAGACTTTCCACCGCATTTCTCTCAAACAGCTATTTTCATTTACATCAAAAGGCCCAGAATGTAGAAGTGCACACTTTGGCTTGAGGCTGAGCAAAGAAAACCTCAGGATGCAGTGAACCCAACAAGAGCGATATCAGAAGCTTCCATCGGACTGAGACAAACAAAAAAGCAAGACAAACTAAGCGAAATGAGCAACAAAAAAAGGCTGAGGGAAACAGACTTCATTAAAAAGAAACAACATTGTCTTTATCAACACACTATTCCCATTCTTGTCGAGTTTTAATTAAGGAACCCGAGAACACAAAATTGACCCAAATCTGAAAAAAAAAAAACAAATCTTATGTAGTTATTCAAATTATAATGTTGCCTCAAAGGAAATGTCAAATAACATTTGAAGATTAAAAACTACTATTTCTTCAAGGAATGCATATCAAAGTTTTAAGAAAGACCCTGTGTGATCTGTTGGTGCTAGCAAATATGTGTTGGGAATCAAAAACACAAAAGTTAATCAGCTGTAGATGTACATCAGATGATTACTTTCTAAGTGTTTCATTAAAATTTATCCAGTGGTTTATGGAAATTTTGCTAACAGTCTATCAAACACAAACACACATCAGCCTTTTATGGAGGCAGACAATAAAGCACTTTAGAAAGAGCTTAAAGGCATACTTCGCTGATAAAGGATAGTATTTTGAGCAGAAGTCTTATCACAGTGATTCTGATCAGTGATTTTTAAAAGCAGCATTATGGTTCCACTGTATCATACTGAAATAACAGAACCAGGACCCATCTAGACAAGGACAAGTGGTAAGGATCTGTAAAACACAGGAAGAGAACGTGAACAAACTGCACGCATCTGCCGGCAAATCCAAACCAGACCTCCATTCTTACTCCACTCTGTTCCAGTTCCACACATACAGGTTGTTGGTGTTCGTAGAACAGCAACAGTTATCAATATAGCTGCATTTGTCAGAAGAAAGTGATCTAAGTTGGCAGGACTACAGCAAGCAGAATGACTACATTTCCCATGGTGCAAACTGTGGTAAAGCAGCAGTAAAAAATATACTGGATAATATCAGTTTAACTTTAAAGAAATGAGTAAATTTAAATTTATTATGCCACCTATATCTGTAAAATTGACTGTTATTGACATTTTGTACTAGCTAGTGTGGATTAGCTGTGACAGCCATCTTGAATTAGATTAACTGCTTGTAGTGCCTATTAATAACTTGATTACTGGTCTCTTGATTATGTATTGATATTTTTACTTTACTTGTTCTGAGTTTTTATATTATTTTTATAAGCTCATGAAAGTGGAAATGTTGAGAATGGAGGAATATGAACTTGATCACAGACTGGATCTGGGACCCTGAGGTAATGTAAATATTGTTTGTTGTAATATTCTCAATGTTTCAAAAATCCATCCCATGGCTCATAAGCTATTTTGCTAACAGACAGACACATGCACGGACACAGGCAAAAACATAATCATCCACCTTCGCCTTTCTGCAGCAGGCAATCAATATTAAACTGTAGCAATATTTTTTGTCTTAACAAATAAACACAAACAAACAAGCCAGTTTTATGGATAATACAGCACAGCTCATTACTTTTATGGCCTTTAAATTAAGGGCCCCTAGCATGACTGTCACTTAAAAAAACTGCTGAATATCAACAAAATATTAGCAAAGTGCATAAAAGCTCAAGCTGCTGCCACCAAGGCCTCATGATGTCACAGTCTTTCTTGTAAGACACATTTTCCTGCCCCCACCCCCACCCCTCACCCCCACCCAGCCTTATCATCCCTCATAAAAGTTCTACAAAGACCAACACAGTAAACTAACACGACCTTGTAAAACACACAAACACACACACACACACAAGCAAACTCTCGGCAACACACTCAAATTCCAGAGCAGGGTGCTCTAACACACCCTCCAGAGTCTTATTCTTTGATGTGAGTGTGGGAAAGCTCAGGGGAATGGGCTGAGAGGGGAGGAGGGGGGGACTGAAAAGGACGGAGAGGGGAGAGGGGCAACGACAAGAGACTGGGAGTGTGTGTGCGCGGTGTGTGTATGTGTATGTGTTGGGAAGTTGGATAAAGCTGACCCCTGAAGCACTGACAGGTCAGTTTGTTTAAACACAGCATGGAGACACGCAGACACTCGCACAGAGAAATGCTAATTAGCAGACTGATACAGGAAAGGATAAGATTAAGATAAACTGATTCGCCACTAAAAGAAAAAAAGGCCACAAAGAAATATCCGAGAAAAGATGAGCAATAAAAGACAACTCAAGCAGACACCTTGAAGACAAAAGGTGTTTTTAGATACAGAACTATTGTTAGAGATTAATGGGTTCTAAAGACATATTTCATCCTTATAAATTTGCAGAATTCAACCAGTAGCAAAGGGAATGATCAGCTCATAAAGCAATAGTTAAGATATTTAGAAGTGAGATTTTGTATAGAAGTTATGAACAATTAGTATCTTACCTGTTGTAGATAGCTCACTGAATGACCTCAGTTTAAATTAAAAAAGAAACTGAAGAGCTAAAGCTAGTCGGAGCACGTCCCAGACCAAAGTGGATTGCTGTTATCTTAAAACTTCTCCAACCTCCAAGTTTTTAAAGAGATTAATGCTAAATCTATCTTGTAAACCTTTACACCACCGCCAGTTTCTGTTCATTTCATGTTTGGCAATTATTCCAATAGAATTATTATGACACTCCTGCAGGACCAGCAGCTCTGTGTTAAAAAAAAAAGACAGGAATTTTAATAAAAATATAAATGACAGTGGTTTAAAGGTTTTTAAAATAGAGTTCAAGTGAAGCATTAGGAATTGTTTGACACTGGAGTTGTTTTAAGACAGAAGTTATCAAATTTGTTCTCAACTCCTTTTGGACTAGCCCTTAGCTCATTAATCTGTTCTGAATTAAACTATTTCTTCAAAAATTAGGTTGTTCAAAGAGCCATTTACAACAGGTAGGATATTTATTGTTTATAACATCGGCTGGCCTGGGAACACCTTGGAATTCCTCTGAACCCTGTTTCAAAAAATTTGAAGTATCATTTAACACCTAGTTGGAGCTTGAAAAAAGAAAAATCAGAAAGGGAAAGAGTAAAAAACATTCAACTTTCATACGTATGCTTGTTTTCATGCACGCACCACAGTGCACAGAGATGACTTTATAGTAAATCTGGTCGCTGGTTGTGCCCTGAAGTTTCTGTAACCTCACACTGTAAAGTCACACACTCGCACCCTAGTAGCCCAAAGTGCAAACACACACCCAGGCTTATAAGCACACAAGCAAGTGCAAACACTGAGCTCTGAGGTCTTAGCAAGAAGACAGAATCTGTCTTAAGACCAACTCAGTTCATCTTCGTAACACACTGAGCTCCACCTCTTATAAAACCCACTGACATTCTTCAGGGGGAAACTGAGAGGAAATGCTGGAATTTGTGCTTCGATTTGCTTTTACCTGAATAAAATCTACATTATTAATAAAACCCTAGCATTTTTGAAGGATTGCAAATTGACCATCCTATATCCTATTCATGAGATATTTTGGTAATAGACGTGACCAAAAGCATGGTCATCCACCTTCACCTTTGAGCCATGGGTGATAATGAATCTTACCACAAACATAAAAAGCTCACACAGCAAACTGTACCTTCAATGCTGATGTTTGCAGTAAAGTGCACACATGCAATCACAACACAAGAAGTGCATCCGTACCGTGTCCTTTTCCCAGTCACTGGTCCTCTTTTATTCAATGTTTGTCTTTTCACAAGTAATTTAACCACATCTATGATCTCATGTCAGTTGTGTCTGCACATCTCAGCACCCATTCACCCTTCCATGGATTGTTTCTATCTGGAATTATCCTTGCCTGGAGGTCTGCCTGCAGCCATTCCTCTGATTTCAGGAAACAAATTGAATTACATAGCAGGTGGAGGTAAAGAGGGTGGGTTGGTTTTTACTACAATACAGAATGCTATGATGATGATAGGATGGGGGGTTACAAGAAGGATGGCAGGCTACATCTGGCCAAAATTGCTTTCTCTCTCTCTGTCTCTCTCTCTCTCAGGGGCTAAAGGACAGAAAGCAACTGTGAAGAAAACAAAGGCATTCTTTAAAAGTTATAGCTTACAGTCTCTGACATCATCAAAGTGGGACAATTTCCAGAAGAGTCAGGGGAAATTCCAAATTTCTGCCACCTATTTCCATCTTTAGGAGTTTAAAAGTAGCTCACATTTCCAGTCTTTCATGAGCTGATATCAGATAGAGTCAGAGTGTGACAATGACTGAATCTCTCATCAATGTTTTTAAAAAAAAATGTTGTGAGATTACTAAACCTTCTCTTTCCTTTTCCTTCATCTTACTTTATCATCACTGACTACATTCCAGGTGGACTACAGGTTAAGAGCATTCCAATTTTGAAGTCCAGATTCAATCTTTACAGTGAGCCCAGGTGGTTTTTACTTCTCTTCCGTGTGTTATTGTAATTAACAAATGACAAGACTGTGTTAAATCTGCAAGGTTCAGGGATTAAAAATGAACTGCTGAACTATATTATTTTAGCTATCTCTTCAGAAAATAAAGTATCAAAGACTAATTATGCAATTTCAATGAATAATACTTAAAATAAATAAAACATCAGTCAGCTAAACTATAGCCCATAATTCGGGTAAAAAAACTATAACAGATAAAAATCTCTCACATTGATTAGAGATTCAGTAAATAACTGTGTTGTTGCATTTAGGGTTAAGCTAGTTTTTCTACTTTTAGCTACATTCTGCTGCTTCTAACATTTAAGTAGTGTTCTGCGACTTTTAGCTTTTAGTTAATGTTTTTCTACTTCAGCTTTTAGCTACTGTTTTGCTCCTTTTAGCTACAGTTTTGCTGCTTTTAGTTTTTTGCTACTGTTTTCCCAATTTTAAGTTTTAGTTATGTTATTTAAATTGTCATTTTTAGTTCTGGTTTTGTACATTTTATCTTTTAGCTACTTTTTTGTCAATTTTATCTTTTAGCTATGGTTTTGCAAATTATACTTCTGTTGTGCTTGTTTTAACCTTAATAATTCAGTTTCAGCTTTTTCATCAAATTCCAACAGTCATCCAACATTCACTATTTTTTCACATAAAATTCAAGTTCTCAAGTTTAGGCAACTGTTTTTTGTAGTTTACACAAATGTTATTAAAACTAAAGATACATTTTCCTTAGACAGTAGTCTTTAATGCAATTTCTGTCCAGAAATCTCAATCACAAGCAGTCAACACACAAATACAAACATGTAAACTATTCAGTGTCACAGTAACACAAGTGAGCATAGAGACCAGAGTTGCATGTTAATATGATAACTTAATGCTGTAAGAGTGGACTGACCCTGGATGCACTGCAGTGAGCCATCCTCCGCCCGGATGGTAAACGTCTCCCCTGGGTTCACCTGCACCAGTATCACCTGCGAAAGCACACAGATCATTGGCATTAGGGGAAAAAATATAAACATCCCTCCATCTTTAACAACAAACAACAGGACAGACTTTCTGCAGGAAAAATATTTTCTAGGAGGTGACACAGTGACCATCAGATGAGAGCAGGTCGTTCACACAAGCTTCACAAGTAGCTAATGATGAGATACATCTTGATTTGAGAACAGCTTTCATCTTCAAACTGAACATCTTTAAACTGAACTGGAAAGAAGAAAACCAGCACACACACACACAGATGGACATATATCACAATCAAACGGAAGGGTTAGCACACATCAATGAAGAAAAAACACATCATTTTGATTTCTGCTTTTTTTTCTGAAAAGAGTTATGCGCCTTACCGTCATATTCTCCGTGTATAAATTGTTGAGAGTGTACACGTGGCTGTAGACTTGAAACAGGTGACCCTCCATTGCACACACACACACACAAACACTCACACTCACACACATACAGGGACATACATGCATGCAAACAGCAGCACAGCTCTCTGCACTCCACAGGTGTGCTGCTGTAAAAGCCTCATATCTTGTGTTCCTCCTGTCGTCTCTGCATCTTCTCCCATCTCAATGCTAACATGTACCTCTACCACAGACACACACACACTCACACACTTCCTGCTCTGTCTACTGCAGCGGCTGCTGTTGCTATGGGAACCCCAGCATAGTACAGGGTGACCCAAGGACTGAGAAATCCCCTATATGAGACCATACTGACAGGAGTGAGAGGAGTGACTCCTCACACCAACAGAAATTCAGTTGCATGCATAATAACTTTTAACTGCATTCACATATTTTGAGTGGAAACAAGATTATGCAAGGCCTCTGTTTAAAATGTTGCCATTACCTACTTGTAGTCAACTTTGCCTGTCTGAGCCATGCCAATTCAGGATGGCTGCTACAGTCAACTGTCCTTAGAATGCACAAATATGGCTATAACTCTGCCAATTTTACAAATATTGAGCTGAAATTTGGTATGGTGATAGCTGAGAGTCCTCAAGTGAGAACCTGAGTTTAAGAGGTGCGGGTAGGTAAATACAGATGGGAGAGAAAAGCCGATAGGCAAGCAAGTAGAAAAACACTTAGGTACTGTATGTTCTTAGACTCAACACAGACTCTGGTGTGCCCACACAGATGCTAAGAGGACAGGAGACACAAACACACACACACACACACACACGGAGTAGAACTGACCAGTGGGAAAATAAGACACATAAATGCTGAGTCAAATCTATATAATTATTGGTCTAGTTTTCTGATTCCACATTGGAAACAACTTTAAACTGCAGGGTGTTAAAATAAAAAGAGTTCTCTAACTGTTGTGTGCTACAATTAAAAAACCCATAACTGTAACATGTCACAGCCAGAACACCGCCAACATATAGAAACAATCCCAACCCTCAACTGTCAAACGCATATGGCGTAAAAACATATCTGTGACAAAATAATTAAACTTAACTCAAGTGACTGCATTCATTTTAATGAGTGATCACTTCCTGTGCAGATCCCAGATGGGGTTTTGTTCTTTGAAGGGGACCCAGCTGGTTTTGTCGCATTTAATAAAGCCACCAGAATGCATCTTACTGCTTTTCCTAAGTCTTTCAAGCAAAGCCCTGGTATTCACCAGAGGAAAACGTCAGCTGGGTCAGCTTCCTGAAACATGTCTCTGGAGCCATTTTTATAAATGCAGTGCAGACAAGGAAGGTTACAAAGTTCTTTCCGAGGAGTGGCATGTGAGAACAGAAATGTTCACAGGAAGCATTACAGACATGCCTGATAATAAAGCGTCCAGAAGATCCAGGTGATAAAATGCCAAAATGTCCAGTATTTAACCTGAGTGTGCATTCTATTAATAGTGTCAGACAATGTGTATGTTTCTGTGGACATGTCAAATACAGACAATTAATACCAACACAAAAACAGCCAAATGGAAGCCTTATCCATCATTCATCCATTCAAAAAATATTTTTTTTTATCCTAACTTCTTGGTGCTGAAGACATCTGCATTTTCTCACTTGTATATTTCCTGTCATAACAGCAGAAAATATGCTCAACATCTCTGACGATCATATTTGACAACACCTTTACTTAGGGGCTGTTTTTTCAGTTTACATTGAAAATGCTTCCTCTCTGAACACCTTTAATGGTTGTCAGGACCCATTTTATCTGAATATGTTAGATAGTCTGAACACAATCCAGGGTTTCCCCCAGAAAAGAGGCAAAGCCCGGTGGTAGGTGGACGATCACCTGCTAACCGCCAGCCGACCGTGATTTAGTAAAAACAAAAGATTAAAGTTGACAAGAAAGTTGAAAATATGGCTATTTATTATGTGATATTGTAAGATATTTGTGCCAAATATTTACACAACTACGATTTTACAAAAAGGCACTTTTGAAATACTTTGTTAAACAAAAATACAATTAAAACTAGAACTGCAAGCAGTTATCAACGGGTTCCAAGCCCCCCACGCTCCGCCCCTACCCGCGCGCTCCGACCCCGACGCCCCGCCGGCGTGGCTCC
>NC_051439.1:2239459-2268303 GCF_001649575.2 Kryptolebias marmoratus | reverse complement strand
TACAAAAACAATAGGGTTCCCTGCTCCGCTGGGAGCAGGCGAACGGCCATGCCTTGCATTGGCCGCCCGCTTGCTTCCGTGGGCTTGGAACCCTAATAAATACTAATTGTTTGCACCTAATTTGAATCCTAATTTAAGTCACATTTACAAATAAATTAAATACCATAAATGAAAAAGTGCAAACAAGGCAACAACCCACGTCTCACATCAAGGCCAATGAATAACGACAGAGAACTCTAAAAAACAGAGAGATGCTGTACTGTACTGTGCTTTTTGTGGCACAGGCTGCATGTTGGATCACTATATGTAACAACAAAATAAAGCATATCTAATGCTGAATTTAATAGCATCATTTTACTGTTAAACAAGGATAACTTACCACACATCGTATTAATATTTTCTCTAAGTACAAAATATGCTTACCATATTCAGTCTTGTAAAGCCGCCCGCTGAATTTCAGCTCAACTAACCATTTTTTGGGTAAACCCGCTCGTTCAATGTTTATTGCTGTGGCTCCGACGCCCTGCTAACTCCAGGGGTAGCTGAAGGTGGCTCGGCCTCAGGGCTCATTAGAGTCACGCAGGGCTCTGAGAACAGCGCACGGACCTGAGCGCGCAGTGGAGGCGTGTAGACTTGGCGGTTACATGGGAGCAGTATTCTCGGAAAAGACAGGGGGCAGTACGCTACATAACCAGTGGAAAAATGGTAAAAAAGGAGAGCAGATGGTTGTCACATCAAATTAGGCTGCACGTATTCAGGAGGAAGAACTGTTGTGTTTCTGGCTGTGATACAGAAATTGTTTAAACTTAAAGCATTCAGTTTTACTTTCATTGATTTATTTGCTTTAGTTAGGATTCGCCCATCATAGGACTAATATTTCTATAAACACTCCTTTTATCGGCTGCAGCAGTAATCTCCTTCCATGAGTTTTGAGCCGTTTGATTATTTTTGTGATCTCTTACAGAGGGATCATAAATGCTGATACACTCGAACAAGCTCCGTTAGAGCACCCAAATTGTCCATTTTAAAAGAAGCGCGGCACGTGCGTTCCGCACCATGTTACATAAACTAGGAGGTGCACAACCACACGACGAGACACCGCGCGGAGCCTTCGCGCAGGGGCGGGGACAGCGCAATTGCGTCACTGTTGGCGCGCATACCCTCGCACAGTGAGGTAGATAAAGGTAGCAGTTTTGGGGGTGCGGGTGGAAAAAAACAAAAAAGGCAAATCAGGAGCTAGCAGATTGGAAACAAATAAATAGTGATCCCTGGGAATATTCTGAATATTCTTTTTGTGTTTTGTTGTGTTTTTTAGCTAAATGTTTTAATGAACTGTTTATCAGAATCAATCTCAATAAAATGTTCTTCTGTCAGGATTTTATTAAGCAAAGTGGAATTTAAAATGTCGTATGGGCAAGTTTCTCTTTAGATAAATGATTGCTCTGACTGTTTTTACAGCTGGTTGGATCTGTGGTCAGTGAATGCTAATATGTGCTGTGGCATACAGAGGACAACAGTCTGAGCAGCGTTAAACACAGCACTCCATAGAGTTTTATGGGTTCAAATTTTCTGTCTTTTCTTTAAGGATCTACACTTAAAAGATAATTCAACAAATGCCTCTGACCCCTGTTAAAATAATGATGTGATTCAGATGTAATGTATTGTAATTTTTACAGAAACATCAGCAAACCTGTGAAAATCACTGTGTTATGTGGCTATATGTATTTGCATACAAACATCTAATCACAAAATTGTTTGGGGCTACATATTAACTTCCAGGTGTGAACACTCTCAGTCAGAGCTGACCATTTGCAGTTGAATCACCTAAGACTGATTACAAACAACAAATCTAAACAGCCTCTAAATGTTGGCTTTTGGTATGTCTTTATTTTTCTAGGTGCTTATTCTTCCTGCTAATGACTATTTCTTTATACAAAGAGTTGACAGCATTTTCGTTACCTGCAGCAACAATTCATGAACTTTGTGATGACACAACAACAAAAAAAGAGCTTGTGGGTCAGGTTGATGTGTATTCAAGCTTTAAGCAGAATATACAACAGGAATGTGGAAAAAAAAGGTGACTGCATGCATGTGCATAAAAATCTTACCTGCTGTGCAGCGTCACCATTAACCATGTGAGGCATGAGAGGGACCTCCCCGTTCAGGATGGGGGGCGGAGCCAAGTCCAGTGGAATCTGGTCTGTCATCATCATTGTGACGTACATTCATGGAGACCTTGCCTGAACTGCCCTATCTGGGAAAATTCAGAGACAGAAAACAATACAACATCATCTCTATTCATGTACAGTGAACCTCAAACAGTTTATTTTGATGACAAATGGTATATAAGATTAAAAGTGCTAATGTTGGAGAAATTGTTTGTTTTCGTAAAGCTATTTTAGAATGTATCCCTGTATACTGACATACCAGTCTGAAGCAACCATAGAGTTAGCTTTGCCTAACAAGTGGGAAAATAAACTAATCTTGATACAGAACAAATGCAACAAAACCCATCATCCTAATAAGCCATAGTTCAGATCTTTACAATTAAGGTTAATGTAACCCAGGTGTAGATTTTAACTTCCATTCTCTGGACTCTTTATCTATTAAATCTTGCGATAGTTTAAATGTATCATCATTAATTCTCGTGAGACTATGGAACAGCCAATCGCTGTTGAGTATCAGGGTCACATGCTCCACTGCATGGTAAATTAGCAGGAGTGGAGAAGTAGGAAAGTTAAGAACACATTGGGAGGGGCAGAGCTGCAGGAGCCGAGAAAAGGTGAAAGAAAGGATTTTATGACATAGAAACTGCGGACTTGGCCAGGTTGATGGCGAGCTGAAGGTCCAGACCTAGAGCCTAAGAAAAGGATTGCACTTGTAGTGCCTGAAGATTTCTGTTCCTCCTGCCAGGCTGGTAGGAGGCTCTCTGTAGCCAACTAAACAATTTTGTCCCTACTCCAATTTGATGTTTGGCAACCCAAGACCTGCACTAAACTAAGCACTAGATAAGTAATTTTGCTTGGGACTTGAACCAACCCCAGCTTCGGGTGAAAGAACTGAAGGGTGTGGGTTTGTTATTTATGAAATTGTGGGTTTCTTGTTAATGAAATTGTGGGATTGTTTTGGGGTTTTTTTCACATTTTTATATGGCCATGGCATCTACATTATACATTAGGGTCCCATTAGTCCCATTGTCAGGGTAAGCCTAGTTGGTGTAATGGAAACTGCATTGTATTTTGTTGTGGGACACTTTGGTTCAAATCTTGTCATTGTTTTTATTAATTTGTGTTTTTTTTAAAACAAACTGTGCCGAAATGCCAAAAGTGAAACCAGATGTGGACATTTATTTAAAAAATTACTTTTAGGCAAGGCAATATTCAGTCCAAGGCTTTTGTTCAACTCAAATTTATTTATTTTATTTATATTTAGTATTTAGAATGCTGATTCAGCATTCTAAATACTATAAATGCTGATTCAGCATTCTAAATATGTATCCCACTAAAAAAAATATGGTTTTCTTTGAAATTGGATTCAGCAAACTTGCTCTATTTTTGTCTTATCAAATTTTAACTTTTAGCTAACATTTTGCTACTTTTGGTAATAGCTAGAATGTTGTTTATTTTAACATTTAGCTAGTGTTCAGTTTAATTGAAGCTTTTACCCAGAGTTTGGTTTCTTTTAGCTTTACCAACTGAGTTTCAGCTTTTGCAAATTTCAGCAATCCCATTCAGCACTCAGCATTCACACTGCATTTTTGCAGAAAATTAAATTTCTCCTTTTGGATTTACTACAAAAGTGTTTTTTATTAATATTATTTGTTGTTTTATTGTACAACCACTTGGATTAAAAATTAAGTTGATTAGTTTGAGAAACACTGGAATAAAACATGTAGAGAGATGACTCTAAATGTTTAAATACAGCGATCCAGCATTTAATCAATGCAGAAAATGGGATAAGAAAATGTAAAATAATGCATAAAGGGAAACAAAAGACAAATCAATAGATTTTTTCAGCATTTCCTGGGGTATTGTTTTTTCTGTCATGGTGGGTTCATAGATGAATATGAACTTTAAAGAAGTCCAACAAGACATATCTTGCTGATACAAAAGAAAGAAAGATTAAAGAGACAAAAGAAACAGATAAATATGAGACCATGTCAAAGAGTTGCAACAGTTATAGTAGTCTTAAGGATTAAGGTTAACATCCTGTTGAAGAACTAATAAAAAAAGAAACATTAGATGAAAAGGGTCATGGTTTTATAGGTCAACAGGGATAAATGAGCCAACTGTTAGCTTAGTAGAATACAGCCAATGACTACTCCAGTCTGAAGGTCTTCTGGGGTCAACTGTGTTGGTGCTCTTTGGAAGCAGGGAGCTAAATCTAGAGATGTTTTTTCTACTTGCATAATAATAGGAGTAAAACCCACCAAAAAAAACTTCAGAAAAAAAAGGAAATAACAACCAACCATCTAAAGTGGAAAATAACATGGCATCACCTATATGGCTATAGCGCAGGAAGGAAAAGAAACCACAACAACATGTGCCAGCTTTGCACTTGGTCCTCATCGGGACTAAGACCAAGATCCTAAGACAAACCATCAACCCTATTGCCCCTTTTCCACTGGCTCTATTTCAAGAGTCCCTCTCTATTCTACTCTACTCTATTCTGGTCGGCTCTATAAAAAATGCATCCCGCTTCCACTGGCCAGTTTGGTCGGTAGCAGAGGAACACATCCTTGTGTTGCAGGCAGGTGGTGGGGAAACTTATGGGGATTCTCCTGAGACTTCAGGAAGAGAGGCACAGTGGAAGAAATGCTCTGGGTGTCGCGATGGTTGCACGGAGTAGGACAGCTGTTATCCACTGGAGATTTCAGGCTTTACAGCGCTTTCAGCTGGGGGACAGACGGCATAAACATTGCAGGGTAAGGTAACGCTGTTGTTTATATTCCTACCGTTCGCTCTTTATGCTTGCATCTGGTCACACCCACGACCAATGAGTGAAGAGGAGCTAAGCTTGCGCCACACACGAAAGCAGGGCCGTGCCGGCCCGACTGGCCCTACTCTGAAGCAGGGACCAAAAAAGCAGGGACCGGCCTCGAAAAAATGCCGGTGGAAACACACGCAAAGCAACCCAAATAGAGTGGAGCTGGGACCTTTAGAGGCAGTAGAAAAGGGGCATAAGTGTTTACCGATACACACACACCTGAAACCACACAAATAAACATCCAACTAAGTCACTAAAGCCCCCATACTCTTACATTAACTATGCATATGCTGCCTCCAGAGAGAAATATATACACACACTCACCAGTCCTGACAGAAAGGTTCTGGAAGAGCACAGCACACTAACTCATATAAAATTAAAGGCCTAACATTCACTGAAGGAATGCATATTGCCTGCCATGTTTAATGCCAGAGTTTTAAACCAATATTATCTTATTTTGAAAAATGACACTTGTAGCCATTTTGGTCAAACCTTGAAAATAAAGTTATGCACAATCTCATGAAATATTGCAAGATTTTACACTCAGAGTATGTGTGAAAGATTACTCTCAGCCACTGCCACTACCACATTTACCTTTATCGTGATTTTAGTTTAGTTATCTTAGTAATTCTTATGTTGGCTGTTTAGCAGGCCTTTTGGTACTTTTAGTCATGCTGTACTGATTGGCTTAGCATTGTGTTATGTTCTCTTATTTACCCTTCCTGCACATTTAATTTAGTTCAGTTATCTTAGCTCATATTTTGACTGTCTTAGCCTGATTGTTGTTTAGTTCAGCTTTAACTTTATCATGATTTTATTTAGAGTATTTCATCTACTATTTTGACTGTTTTAGCTCGTATTTAGATATGTTTAGTTTCATGATTTCATTTAGATTTTCCTATATTTTATTTAGATTATACATGATTGATCTGTATTTGATTATGATGTTTCTATGATGTTTGCTGTATTTGATTCTGTACCTCTGTATTTGATTATGTATGTACCTAATTGTTGTTTATTTGATTCTGTTGTTGTTTCTGTATTGTAAAGCACTTTGGATCGGCTTGCTGCTGAAAAGTGCTATATAAATAAATTTCACTTCACTTCACATCAGATTTTAGCTCAATTTATATAAAAATTAACTGAGATGTAGCCATTTTTGTGTTGGCTAATGTCAATTAGCTGTGGTGGCCATCTTGAATTGAATTGACTCCAAAGGTTATTTGGTTGTAGGTACACATCTAGTATTTACTTTCTGAAGGTTTTGGTCAAATCATGAGATATTTTGCTGAAGTTTTAAACAAAGAACTTGCGTGATGAGTAGAATTTAGAGTATGTGTTGTGAATGGCTTTCAGCTACAACCAATTAGCTAAAAGTTGCTAACTGAACACATATGAGGACACTATAAAGGAATGTTATTTGATACCCAACTGAAACACTTTTGGAGAACATGATGTGCACACAAAAAAACAGAGCATTCCTCTGAAAACAGCTGCTTGCCATTGTGTGGGTCTTTTCTTTCAGCTAGTCCTCCTCTAACACTGACAAAGTTGCTGCAAGGGCTTGAAGATCAGACAGCTGGGATTTGTACTGTTGCAACATAAACACACTATCACACACCACCCTTTCAGTGTCATTTAGCATATTTCAATCACCCTCGTCTTTTATTTCTTTACTTTGTTGTCCACGTCTTTATTTCACCATCTTTTTCCACTTGAGCCCCATTCCCAGCTCAGCCTAGACAGCCTGCCTTGCACACACACACACACACATATGCAAGCACATCCAGGACACTTCACAGACAGATGGTAACACCACCATCAGCTTTGCCAGGAAAAAGAGAAGAGCAAAACAGAGAGGTAGAGAGGAGGAGAGCGGTAATACTTGAGATGAAACAGAGCGAAAAGACAAAAAGAACCTAAGGAAAGAGTTAGGGGGAATAAATAATAAAATATAAATATAATAAAAGCATCCAAATGAATGAATAAATAAATAAACAGATAGAGGGATAAACAGATGACTAGCATCTTTTTTAAAGCTAATGCCTGTTTCTCTAATAAGTTATTTTTTTCTCTTTTTATTTGCTTTCTTGTTTTTCAGCAAATTGAAATTTGCATATCTCAGTTAAAAAGAAAATGATTTTGCGACCCTGTCACAAATCCAATACTTGACTGTTATATTTAAAATAAACAGCTGTTCAAAATCTATTTCCCATCAGGTAAAGTTTAGACAAAGTTGAAAGAGCATCAGGCACCAAACTGATATTTTTATAACTTGTGCACCAACCACTGTAGTGTCCTTACCTTTGGTTGTGCACCTCCAGATTTTTGAAACTTGCTGCTTGCTGCATGAAAGGTGTATTTGTATAACAAAAAACTGTGGTGATAATATGTCCAACCTATTAAGCCCCAGGAAATTACTGCATTTTTTCGTGAGCATGTTCTGTCCACCTAACTGGCCAATACAAAATATGTCTCATGATGTCACTGATACTTGACAACTGGGGTTGTATTACAAGGACCCTTCACAATTAAAAATGTTACAATGGATTTCTATGTGCTTTCGGATCAAACCATTATACAGAACTCTGGGGGTTACAAAGACTATTATATTGAGTGGTTCTAAGGACCTACATGTTTGCTTTCACAAAGCCAGGGGGACACTGTGATTGTACAACACTCGGCTGACAATCAGCACAACTATGTCACTTATGTACGTGACATTCAACAACAAAAACAACAGAGGACTCTGCAGTTGGAGCTGTGTGTTGTGAGCCTTTGGTTCAATTTTTGAGTTTGAAAGAGTGCTACAAAGTAGGGATGTTCACTTTAAGCAAACACACAATTTAAATTTGTTGGTAACTATTTGAGTTTTTTTTTTCAGATATTTGACCTAGACTTCTACTTCAGTCCACCTACCAGTGTTCGCTCCTAACATAACACCATCTTGAAGCAATTTATGTTTCGCACAATCCATTCTTTTTTTATTATTTACTCATGCTGGGCTAATTAATTCAGCACAACAGAATACTGCTTAAAAGCAGAAAATCAGCCTTAACATCCACAAAATCTCAGCTGCTGCGTTATGATTTAGGTATGTTGCATTTGTTATGTTTTTGCTTAAAAAGTGACTATGTCTACACAGTTGGGACGAAGATATCTGGTGAATTAATGTTTACTCACTCTAAATCCTTCATCTGAAAAACCCTCTAATGAAAAACATTTGATGCAACTTTTTTATCTGTTGGCTAAAAACATGTAGGGTTTATAATCTATCAATAAACAATAAAAGCAACTGCAAATTTGCAAATTTTCCCCAGTTAAAACTGACAAAATCTGCTTGCCAAAATATTATAAGCTTATAAATCTGATTAATATTAGGATTCCAATGTGAAAATTCACATCAGTATTTGTAACTGCTTTTGTAGGCTATTTTTTTAGAAAAAGTGGGAGCATTTGTAGCAAGGAGTCAAATTAAGTGTTCAGAACATGGCAACTAAAAGAAGGAATGTTTTCACCACTTAAAACTACTTAAACAAAAAAAGAATCCTTAGTAAACAAAGATTGTCTCATTTTTGTATCACAGACAGTTACTCAAACTACAGATTGTTGTATTGTGGACATTCATCATTGAATAAATTTCATACAAAAACGACCTTATGTGGAAAAAAAATCTTAATCTTCTCTTTATTCTTGGCATATTAGCTTCAGTTTGCACATGCATAAATCATCTTTCCTGCATCTCCAAATTAAATGATTACAGTTTCTACTGCAGGTAAGCCACTGACTACTTATAACTGTCTCACTCAACTTTCCAAAAATAAAAAATCTTTAAGCTTTTTTTAATGTAGCTTTACATTTCCTAAACATGAAACCAAATCTGTTCTATATTTTCCACGAAGTCAAACTATTCTTTAAAAGTAATCATAAAACCAGCTCAAGATAATTTTAAGTCTGTCAGTTTACAAAGGTCTTTTATTTAACTTCTTGGTATTGGCATACTCAAACTTAAACACAACCCTTTTGCTGCATTTGGAAGAACTTGTGTTTAAAATTGCATAGCATAGAGGCAACAGAGAGAAAAAACACAACAATTTTCTGGGATCAGAAGGACTAATTCGATGAGTTTGTAACTATTTGCATTTCAAGCTCTATTATTTGGAAAGTAACCATCATTGCATTTTAATCTGCAGCTGTTGAGCTTCCCACATATTTCCTATACGATGTAATATATATAACTGGAATGTTATTGCATTTGCGAATGAATAATGACAGCAGATGTTGACAGCTGAAGACATCATTACACTTCCAAACACAGTTATATAGACAAGGAGAGAAACAAGAACACACACACATATATACAGGGTGCTTTCCATCCCTCCATAGAATACAGGAGGAATAACTGGTTGATACCATGCTGGGATGACATGTTTAATTTGAAAATTCCATGTTGGATCCAGGAAACAATAAACCACTTGTCTGCATGTATGAATGTTGTTATGTATGTGTGGAAGTAAATGTGTGTGTGCTCATGTACAAGTGACTGTCATTAAACAGAAAGCCCTGTGTAAGCATGGAAACTGTCTCTGACATAAATAATGCATGGAGTAAAACACACACACTGAGATGTAGCACAAACAAACACACACACAGAAAATCAAGATATTCAGCAGCAGCTCTGAGCTCATAACACGACAGTCATTACTCACAGTCATTCATTATTCAAACACACGCCCAGTGACTCCAGTTTGTCCATCCCCATGAAGCATAATGGATGTTCACAACCACCTAACAGACTGTCTGACTTACTTGCAGCTGAGTGCTTCTCACCTCTTCCTCACTACAACCAATCAAACACACATTCATGAGATCTCTTGACAGTGAAAACACTCTGTGCTTTATATTCCTCCCTTTAATTAGGTTTGATCTGAGAATTTGCTGTGCAATCCAAATTATATTGTGGACATGTCATCATACTTCTTATTCCAGAGGACAGAAAGGTTTCTCTTTTTAGTACAACACTGCATTAAACAAATCTATTTTATATTGCAAAAAAATTTTAATTTAAAAATGAGCTAAGCTGAAGCTCAAATTACATTTGCATTTAGGAAGGTGTTGACTAAATGCTCATTCTGAGCAAACAAAGAAAGCATTTTCTGACTAATTATGACTGGTTTCAAAAATAAACTTGAAATCTTCCCCCGCAGTTCAACTTGATGACTAATAAGTTTGTTGATTGCATTACTGGAGACCTTTTGCTGATTTTGACTTGATTAAAAATTACTACAGCATGTTATTGATCTTTAACATAATACAGCCCCAAGTTTTCTCAAACTTGTTCGTAACAACATAATTTGATTTTATTCCATCTGAAAGACATGGATTCTCTCTAACATTTTAAACTAGCTTAGCTTTTGGACACATATTTCAGTGGAGGATGATATGTAACTCACACAACTAACACAATAAACCCTTTTTTAGCTGAATGTGTCACAAAAAGATAAAGACATTTCACGTGTTTGAGGGACAGCAGAATGACATCTATTATCAAGAGTCAAGCAGTAGAGTAGACAGTAAATTTGCCCTGTAGTTCACAAAATATTTTGCTAACAGACAAACACAAAGACAGACACAGGCAAAAATATTAATGCAACCTTATAATCTTTGGGTGGCGGTGGATAAGTATTGGATTAAGAGATATATAGGCCGATTCATAGTTTTAACTGATTTGGATAAATATCAAGGACCAAATAAATCTGTCCTGCAACATCCAAGTATTATAAAGGACAGACAAGCTGAAAGTTCAGCCTTTTATTTTAACTGCTGGGGAAGGTCAACAAGATACCAACATAGGAAGTAAGCTTACAGGTCCTACTTCACATAATCCAATCTTCACAACTATTGTGATGCTTTTTACACTGTGTAAGGTTTCCTAATACAGGGAAGCAAATCTGTTTCTTTCTCTAAAAGCTGCTCTAAAGTGCAACAAAAAGAAATGTCCTGACAAGCTCGAGTTTATTATTTTTCATGACGTACCCAGTTGTCATTTAAAGCCACAACCATTTTTGTGTGATTGAGGATTTGGCATTTACATTGTTGTTATCCTGTTTTTTATTTGCTTTTTTTTTTTTTTAAATCTAACTACTTCAGCATACTTTCTGTTATTTTAGCCTTTCATATATTAAAACATTCAGATCATTAAAGAGATGGGTGTCTCGATTTTTGGTTTAGTCACTTTTACACTTTTTAAAAATATTGAAATTTATTTACAGAAATTTTCCCCGCAGAAATACATTGAGATTTTTTCAATTCTATCAAAAACATTTTCTTTGAAATCTGCTCCAGCGTACTTGCTCTATTTTTGTCTTCTTATGCTGCTTTTAGTTTTAGCTAATATTTTACTACTTTTAGATTTAGCTAACATTTGCTACATAGCTTTTAGCTAGGATTTGTCTAATTTTCGCTAGCATTTTGCTCATAAACTGTATATAGATTGACCTTGGATTGGAACCGGAAAGTTGAAACCTGAGTAAGAGCAGCTTCTTTGTCACCTGGTTCAAGTACAACTTTGAAGTCCCACCCCTTCCATGATATACAACAGGATACTGATGCTGTTAAAAAACAATAACACATCTAGATATTATTTTTCAGGTGTTGATTCTTGTTGATTTCTGTAGTTTTGACCTAGGTGCTATATGTTCAAAAATTATATTTTTCTAACACGTTTAGCTGTAATTAGTTATTGCATGCTTGCGAGGGGAGCCTCACATCACTAGTGTGCAGATTGGTTCCAAAATATAATAAGACAGCTTCTGTAAAAAGGTTCTTGCTGGCTTCAATTCCCAACCAATTTAATCTGTCTATGATTTTGTAACTCTTAGCTTGTGTTTGGCTAATTTTAGTGTTTAGTTAGAATTTTGCTACTTTTAGTTAATGTTTAGCAACTTTTAGCTTTTATCTTTGAGCTATTTTCTGTTAGCGTTTTGATACTTTTAACTTGCATTTTCTCCTTTTAGCTTCTGTTCTGCTTGTTTTAACTTAAACAACTCAGGTTCAACTTGGTTTCAAATTTCAAATCATTCAGCATATAGCATTTACACTGCAGTTTCTCCAGTTGATTTCAGATTTTAAGCTAAATCCTCTCATTTTTGGAAATCTGTTGATTTTCAATTTAAAAAAACTGCTGTCTCACTTTGTCCTTCGTTTAGGAATGGGAATTTTACTTATGGTATATCTTACTAATGAAAGAGAAAGTATAAAAAGGAGGAACAAGAGAAAGCAATATGGAGAACTGAAACTCGGCTTTAGCTGGTATAGACTGTGTTATTGTTTGGTTTGACAGTCATGAATATGGAGCTAACTTTGTGGTGTTGATCCTGCAGCGGGCATCTCAAAGGAACACAGAAAAGAGATAATAGGGAGACACTGATAAAGAAATCTTCTTTCTTGTGCTGGGTGTGTTGGGCAGTGAGGAATGCTCTAAAGTGTCCATGCTCAGAATGGACTAAATGACACACATACATAAACACACACAGTATAACACAAAGCATGGCTGGGTACAATCCAAGTCCTTTAAAATTCGCCTTATCGGCTGAGAATTTCAGTCTGTGTTGGCATTTAATACATGTGTGCTGAAATAAGTGTTTGTGTCTGGAGAAATGGGGGTAGTAGCTTCTAAATATTGTGGGAAACTGCCACCAACACCACTCCCATTCAACCCCAGCTCCTTTTACAAAAGGTATTCAGTGTAGGAGAGACCTGCACTCTCTCTCTCATTCACCCTCTTTCTAATACACACACACCCAGTGAGAGAGTCATACACACACAGACACTCAGTTGGTACCTTTTTAGCAGGATAGAGAGAGGTGGAAAAAGGAGGGGGGATGCAGAGAAGAAGGGAGGGAGGGAAGGGAAAGAAGGCTGGAAAGGAAGGCAAAAAGGAATGCTGTGCTTGTGCTTCCACCGACACACAGAGAGGGGATTTATAAACGATGGAACTTCTTTTGGTTCCCACATTGGCTAGCAGCTTTTGGCACAAGTGAAGTGTGTATGTGTGCCTGTTTTGAGTCTGTGCACATGTGTGTGTGTGGTGGTGGGGGTTTGGGGGGGTACTAAAGACCCAGGATTCCTTAAAGGAATGCATATCACCTTTCATGCCAGTTTTAAACTGAGATCATCTTATGTTAAAAAATGGCAGACTTAAAGACGTTTCAGTCAAATCATATAAATTATATTATGTGTGACATTATGCAAAATTGCAAGATCATCTGTGACTTTTTAGTGCTCAAAGTATGTGTGGGGAAGGCCTCTCAGCTACCACACCAAGTTTTAGCTCAACATCTGTAAAATTGACTGAGTTAGTCATTTTTGTGTGGGCTAATGTTAATTAGCCGAGGTGGACATCTTGAAATGAGGCGACTCCAAAAGTTATTCAGTTGTAGATTTACATCAGTTGGTGTGTGTATGGCTTAGATCCTTTTTGTCCTGTAATTGCCATAATGATATGTCATCCACGAAAAGAACTCAATGAGGGCTGGTGTGGAATGCAACGGACACATATGAGCGTACGCACGTCTTTCCCTTGCAAACCATGTACGAACAAGCTTCTCTTCCAGCTTCAGACTGAAGATGTATATTTCTTGCTGAACAAGTAAAATATCACTTGTTAAGAGATCAAATCTAATGGTGACTGTAAGTCTTATCCAGGCAACTGAAACTATGAATATTTTTGTAATTTCTCAATTTGCTCTTGTAAATGACAAAATGCTATATGGTTCACACTTACATAGGACCTTTTTAACCTCTACAAGTTCTGCAAAGGTCTTTACAATGTTTCTCATTCATCCACTCACACACACATACAGTGCTTTTGATGACATATTTTCACACACTATATACAGCTGGACACCTTGGCCCGCTACTCGGCCTGGGTTCAGTCCCCAGGCCTGGGTCTAATAGAAAGACGACGGTACCACTGGAACAAAGATGACCCACCTTGTGAGTCAAGGAAGCTTGCACTCATGTCTCAGGAATTTTCAAGAAGTTCTAAAAAATTTGCACAATTTTTTTTTCTAAAAATAGTAAGAATTGTTGCAGGTGTCTGTAACCCATCTCAGACCCTCCTCAATTTAGTTTCCATAAGTCAGAAAGTGTAAGAAATTTGAAACAACTTTGTGAGGGGTTGGTGACACAGGAAACTAAATTGTGACCAACTAAACGCAACACGAGTCACAGCCAAATTCTTGAGCACAGCAGCAGCAAGGAGACATCCAGGTTTGGGTCCTTACCAACCCGCTTCTGCATGTCTTCTTTGAGGTCCATATTGCTTGAGGTCTTATAAAAATGATTACTGGCTTGGAAAGAGGGTAAGTATTCATATAGTTACATTTTTCCAGTTGTCACACACAACTGTTGCACCACCTTTACAATACAATCTCACAACTGTCAAGCGACAGTCACAGCTATTGAAAAAAAAATGCAATTTTGTCATAAGAATGTCATGCAAATATCATAAAAATGTCCTGCAATGGTGGTGTGATAGTTATGTGTACTCTTGGCAAATTTTAGCCCAAATTTCACGAGAGTTTGTGCAACATTCATACAATATATGTAAAGGAATTGTAAGCAACCAATGTGGTGTGATTCCAAGTGAAAATTTAAGTATTTTCTCACAATTTTGCCAACAGTCACAAAAAAGAACAAAACACATTAATGTAATATAAAAATGTCATTACCAATCTCATTACCAATATTTCCTTGGGTTTATAAAAGTAACACTTCATTATTTTTCATAGTTTTCTCCAGACTGACTACAGTTGTCTTTATCTCAACAATTCAGCGATCTAGATTTTTTCCCCAATCAAGACTTCTCATAGATGATCATTTATTTGATGTTATCAAATAAAAACTTATCAGTGTTGTACTATAGTTATTGGCTATGCCTTGCCTCTGTAATGATCGGTGTTGTTTCTGCTGCCCCTACCCTGATTGTTGTTCCTGAGACTCACCCTCCGCAGCTGTGGCTGGTTTCCCTGATGGGCTCCACTAGTATTTAAATCCCAGTCTCAGTTCAGATCTTTGCTGGAGCATCACGCCTTTTTGGATAGAATCTGCAGCCGCTCAGTTTTAGCTTAGAGCTCTCTGAGTAACTTTATCTGCCTTGTCTTGTGCCTCTTATCTTTGCCTTCAGTTTTTCACCTGTAAATAAAGTCACTTACCTTTATTTTTCACGTCTGAGTCTGGTTTCCGGGTATCGCTCTTTAGACACTTCCTGGTTCATGTCAGTATGCTCCAGCCAGAACACGTCTAAGAGCGGCCCAGAACCGGAACTTGTTTCTTTCCCGCACTAAGGGTTCCTCTTCCCTTTTCAGACCATTCCCGTCGTGCCCCGCATGTGGGTCAGAAAGCTGTCAGGAAACATGACCGAATCCTCGGGTCAGTCCGCTCTCGCGGAACCCGCCTCTCAACCCGCCTCCCAGCTGGCTCGACCCAAAGTCGTGGTAAACTCTCTGTGTGAGCAGCAGAGTTTTGCCACCTAATGGTTGGATCAACTAACAATTTTAATGCAAGAAATCAACCAGAAATTGTCGTCCCCAGCCCAACCTGTTCAGGCTGTTCAGGCTCACGCTCGGGCTGCAGCGGCTACGACGCAGTCTCCTCCTGCAACTTCCAACTTCCGTGATGTCACCTCACCCACTCCTGAAAGCTTTTCTGGTGAAATAGGGAAGTGTGGGGGGTTCCTGCTGCAATGTTCCTTAGGGTTTCACTGCTCCCCTCAGTCATTTCCAGATAATGCCGCTAAAATATCTTATGTCATCGGATTTTTAAAATTGTTAAATACAATTTTCTTATCATTTGTCGCACTCCCTTTGACCAGTTTGTAGGAGATTTTGAACAAAATTCGGTTATAAACATAATGAGACCGAAATCACAAGAAGGCTCTGGAACCTTAAACAGGGACAGAGATCTGTGGCTCAGTTCGCAACAGATTTTCGCACCCTGGCAGCCTCTTCCAAGTGGAGCCCCCAGGCATTAAAGGGAGCTTTTATTAGTGCTCTTAATGAACAGTTAAAGGATCACTTGGCTTATAGAGATGAACCCCCAACCCTAGAGGATCTGATCTCCCTGACTATCCGCATCGATAATTGCCTGCGAGAGAGGCAGCGCAAAAGATGCAGCGCAAAAGGAATTACAGGCCCCAACCCACCTACCCTTCCGTGTCTCTTCCTCCATCCGGTCTCCTAAAGATGGAGTCTCATCCCCACGATACAGAGCCGGAGCAGGAATTCATGAAACTTGGGCACATCAGGCTGACTCCTGAGGAGAAGCAGAGACGATCTGAAGCAAAGGAGTGTTTTTACTGTGGTGACATTTCATCGCAAAGTGTCTTCCGCGGGTAAAAGGGCCAGCTCACCAGGCAAGCGAGGGGTCCTGGTGAGTAGTTCGACACATCCCCTACCGTGGACTTAACCAAATAACGGTTAAGAATAAGTATCCACTATCCTTAATTGACTCTGTCCATCAACAACTCCATGCAGCCTCCTTTTTCACTAAGCTAGATCTTCGCAACGCCTACCATCTGGTAAGAATTAGGGAGGGGGACAAGTGGAAGACGGTATTTAAGACTCCACTCAGACATTTTGAATACCTTGTTTTGCCCTTTGGACTTACCAACGGCCCGGCAGTCTTACAATCTTTGATTAATGATGTGTTACGGGATTTTTTGAATGTGTTTGTATTTGTCTATTTGGACGACATTTTGATTTATTCCCAGAACCCCACTCAGCATCGACAGCATGTCGGGGCAGTCCTCCAGAGACTTTATGAGAACCAGCTCTTCGACAAGGCGGACAAGTGTGAGTTCAATGTTCCCTCTGTTTCCGTCCTGGGATTCATTTTTTGACAGGTATTTTCAGACGGACCCGGAGAAGGTCAAGGCGGTGGCAGAGTGGCCAGTCCCCTCTGACCATTGACAGCTCCAAAGGTTCCTGGGCTTTGCCAATTTTTATCACCGATTCGTGAAGGACTATAGCAGAGTGCCACTCTGCTCCTTTAACCCAACTCACCTCTGTCAAGAAGCCGTTTCTGTGGACCCCCGAAGCCCACTCAGCATTCAGTGAGTTGAAATCTCGCTTCATTTCCGCCCCAATCCTGCATCACCCTAACCCCAATTCGCAATTTATTGTCGAAGTGGATGATTCTAATTCCAGGGTGGGGGCAGTCCTTTCTCAGAGATCCACGTCAGACAATAAGATCTACCCTTGTGCTTATTATTCTCGCCACTTACCGCCAGCCGAGCGTAATTATGACGTGGGAAATAGGGAACTGCTGGCCATTAAACTGGCCTTGGAGAGTGGCGGCACTGGCTTGTGGGCTCAGAGGTTCTTTTTTTGATCTGGACTGACCACAAAAACCTTACTTACCTCCAGATGGCCAAGAGACCCCCGCCAGGCCAGGTGGTCTTTATTTTTTGGACAATTTAACTTCTCTATTACCTACAGACCAGGCTCCAAGAATGTCAAGCCTGACGCCTTATCCCGACTGTGAGCCAACTCAGAACTCATCAACAAGGAGAACCCCATTATTCCACCTGACATGTTCAGCAGCTCCCTCACCTGGGCCGTAGAGAAAGACATCACCGAAGCACAGCGGACAGAACCTGACCTGGGTGGTGGACCCTTGGGTAAGACCTATGTTCCCTCTTCTGTCAGAACAAAGGTATTGAATTGGCTACACTTCAGTCAGTTTTCGTGTCACCCTGGAATCAAGCGTATGATGGCGCTAACAACCAGGTATTTTTGGTGGCCCTCGTTGTCTACAGATGTCAAAGAGTTTGTCGCGGCCTGTCCTACCTGCACCCAGTGTAAGAGTAGCAACTGACCCCCTGCAGGCCTTTTACAGCCATTACCTGTCCCCAGTCGTCCTTGGTCGCATGTAGCTCTGGACTTCGTTTCCGGCCTCCCGCCATCTCTTGGTAATACTGTCATCCTAACCATCGTTGATCAATTTTCCAAATCTTCACACTTTGTTTCTTTCCCCAAACTCCCCTCAGCCTTTGAAACTGCCCAGCTTATGATCCAGCATGTTTTCAGAATATATGGCATCCCCGTAGACATCATTTCTGACCAAGGACCTCAGTTTGCCTCTCGAGTGTGGAAGTCGTTTTGCAATGCCATGGGAGGTGTCGGAGGATCTGGAGGCAAACCAAGAGGGCATTAATGAAAACAGCAGAACAAATCAAGAAGAGTACAGACCGTTGTCGCTCCTCTGCTCCTTCTCATCAGGTTGGAGACAAGGTTTGGCTATCCTCCAAGGACATACTGTTAAGAGACACCACCAAGAAATTGGCTCCCCGATTCATTGGTCCTTTTGCTGTTGAACGCATTATCAACCCCTCGCCTGTCCATCTCTCGCTCCCTACCTCAATGTGTATTCACCCCATATTCCACATCTCCCAGTTAAGACTTGTGGTTGAATGTCCCCTTAGCCCTCCTACCATCCTCCCACCCAACTTGTTGATGACCACCCTGCATTCACTGTGAACCGGATACTGGACGTCAGACGACGAGGAAGAGGATTCCAATACCTTGTTGATTGGAAGGGCTACGGGCCAAATGAACACTCCTGGGTCCTCAGATCCTTTATTCTTGACCCCTCCCTTATTTCTGATTTTTACAGATCACACCCTGAGAGACATCTCAGATCGCCTGGAGGCGATCATTGAGGGGGAGGTACTGTGATGATTGGTGTTGTTTCTGCTGCCCCTACCCTGATTGTTGTTCCTAAGACTTACCCTCCGCAGCTGTGGCTGATTTCCCTGATGGGCTCCACTGGTATTTAAATCCCAGTCTCAGTTCAGATCTTCGCTGGAGCATCACGTCTTTTTGGTTAGAATCTGCAGCCGCTCAGTTTTAGCTTGAGGCTCTCTGAGTAACTTAATCTGTAACTTAATGTGCCTCTTCTCTTTGCCTCAGGGTGTTACTCCCCCCACCCCCACCCCACACACCCCCAGACAACCCAGGAGTAGGTAAGTGCTCCCGGACCTCTCCCCTCTCAAACCAACCCGGTCACCTCCAGTACCCACCTCTGTGTTACTCGTCTACTGAAAGCCAGTAAGGAAAGACACAAGTTATTGCCTCACTCGAGTAGTTGTTTTCTCAGGACCTCTCCATACTTGCAACTCACCTGGTCTTTCACCTCCCTTGCAGGCCCCCAGGTTTGTCTCTGTTCCGGTTCCCGGAGTTTTTCAGTTTTTCACCTGTAAATAAAGTCACTTACCTTTATTTTTCGCCTCCGAGTCTGGTTTCTGGGTTTCGCTCTTTAGACACTTCCTGGTTCATGTCAGCCACTAACTAGCATCTAAAACTGTCCATCTCAATTTGGTTAGTTTTAATAGAAGAAAACATCATTATTATTATCAAATGAACTGTTCTTCCTCTTTAATTTTCTCCCGGTGTCTGTGGGTTTTTTTTTTTTGTTTGTTTGTTTTAAATGCCAGGCATTCTGCAGATCACTGAGTGCAGCCGGACCCCGCAGACAAGTCACGACTAAGCCTGGCGAACAACCGCCTCAGCAGTACTCTCCCTACCAACATTCACCCTTCCCACACACACATAAAATGAATACCCTGACCAAAGGCTTTCTCCCCTGTCATCCACCCATTCATCCATCTACCAAACCAGCCAGTCCTCTCATCAGGGCAGATTTCCAGGAAATTTAGGAAGAAATAGTTGACCTTGTGACTTTGAAGTCAGCCTTTTTCTTTGTACCACTCTGTCACAATAAAGAGATCAACTCATTTGGATATGACTAGTTAGCAACTCAAAATTGTGAGAAAAGAGGCATTTCCATTGCAGTCTCGATGAGTTCTGTTTGGAACCAAGTGACCAGCAAGCCATGTGTCTGTGTTTTAAGTGGACAGTTTTTGAAAATCTTGCCCTATTTTTGTGAGCCTGGACACAGAACTGTATTCTAGGCCATGCGCATTATTTTGTTGTCGCCGGCAGACCCTGATTAAGTAAAAGAAAAAAAAAGATTAAAGTTGACAGAAAAGTTGAAAATATGGCTATTTATTATGTGATATACTGTAAAAAACAAAAAGGCACTTTTGAAATATTTTTGAAACAAAAATACAATAAAAAAAAATACTAATTGTTTGCACCCAATTTGAATCCTAATTAAAGCCACATTTACAAATAAATTAAATTAACATAAATGAAAAAGTGCAAACAAGGCACTAACACACGTCTCACACCAAGGCCAATGAATAACAACAGAGAACTCTGAAAAACAGACAGACGCTGTACTGTACTGTGCTTTTTGTGGCACAGGCTGCATGTTGGGTCACTACGTGTAACAACAAAACAAAGCATCTAATAGAATAATTTTCCTGTTAAACAAGGATAAATTAGCTCACATCATATTAATACTTTCACTTAGTGTAAAACACACTTACCATATTCAGTCTTGTAAAGCCACCCGCTAAATTTCGGCTCAACTAACCATTTTTGGTTAAACCCGCTCGTTCCATGTTTATTGCTGTGGCTCCAGTGACCTGCTAACTCCAGCGGTAGCTGACGGAGGCTTGGCCACAGGGCTCATTAGAGTCGCATGGGCCGCCAGGCTTATAATACAGTGGGGAAAACCCTGTAGGGGCTGTAGCCTCACATACCTTCTGTCATAAAGGGACCTCTTATGCCAAAATATAGCTCTTGGATTCTAGAATTACAGAAACTAAACTGAAACAGGTTAGAGATGGCCGCAACAACTCTGCTTCTTATTTTGAGAGAAAGTCTGTCACACAGATGTTCTGAACATACTTAAAATTCAAGCCACAAGGCCTCTGTGATATGCAAGGACATTGAGAATTCCCACAAACATTTCACAACATTTTGGAAACTGCCTCACAAATGTTGTTCCTCAACTAGTCTCCAACAGCCCAATGAGATACTGGTTTAAACGATTCAAATTTCAGGTCGTTCTTATGATGCCTCCTAATTTTTTCAGCTTAAGCTGACAACCTCAGAATAATAATAAAAACAACTCAATATTAAAACAGTAATGATCCGTTTTAAGTAGGTTTCGGGTTAGATTTCTACACAGAAATCTACATGATCCCGGTGATGGTGGCTTTGCCAACAAGTCCAGGATCTACTGCCATCTACTTCCTGGAAAGACCCTGCCTTTATTACATTGCTCTGCCATGTCAAAACACAGCTCCCCTCTACAAGTGCCTGATGGGAAACCATCAGCTTCTTCATACGTAGTTGTCAAAACAGTGGGTGGAAGCAAGTAAAAACTGATCCACCAGCATACTCCACCCTACCCCCAAAAACAGCAGCCCATTCCCAGGCAGAGACTACAGTTACATAACTGTTACCATACCCACACAGATTCAAGACAACACCCTCAGCACACAAAGCAGGGTCAAAGAGTAAGAAAGGTAGAGAAACAGAAATGGGACAGCAGAGAAAGAAAGGGATACTAAGGGACTGAGAGAGGAGAAGGTGACAAAGAAGGAGGGAAGCATCAGTTTTCCTTGGGAACAAATTGAAGAGGAAGCTGTTATTTTACACTCAGGTCAGGAACTGTGAGAGAGTACTACCAGCAAGAGTGTGTGTGAGGGGGGGTGTGCGAGTGAGTGAGTGAATGGATATCAGTTAGTGATCAGATGCTTCATCTGATCAGACTTATCAGATTAATCACCACAGCTCTGTAGAGTTATTTCCCAGAGGAGACATTATTCTTCTGCCTCTTCAGTTTTCTGCCTCTCTATCTTTAGTTCTCTGTCATCAGATGACAACACAATTCAAATAAAAACAATCACGCTCCCGCGCGTGCTCAAGGGGAGCGTGACAGGAGGGGAGGTGAAGGAGCAGAGGGGTGCCTGATCAGTGACGTGTCTCTTTTATCAATCATATCATTTACACATGCGCAGACACCTGGTAAATACAGAAAATGCCGACCGGATTTTTTTCAAGTCATCGCTTTGGCACCCCCTCTAACACGCCCCTATGCGCCACATATACTGCATACCTACTTATTGCACCACTGTGGACCCAGAGTGGAGTGGGTCTCCTCTCTGCTGTGAGAATAAATCTGAGGACAGGAACTGCAGAATGATTGGTACTTTCACACATGTAGCTGCCAAAGTCTCCAATAACACAGAAAAAAGCTATTCGATTGTAAAAAATGACCAGATGGATTGTGCTCCAGCCCGTGCAGAAAACATTGTGCTGCACATTTGTTCCTGTTCAAAAAAAGGGCATGTGCGTGTGTATTTTTCTCACGTGAGAAATACAAAAAGTGAGCGTTTGCGTTTCACGAAATGCGTGTGTCTCACGGTCAATGCGTGAAACTTCAGAGCTTTGCTTTTATTCATAGACTAATTAAAGATTGTGACCGATGATAAGACTTTAAAGTTCACAATGACACAAAGTTACAGAGAAAAGTCACAGCGTTGTCATCCGACATCGAGCCGGTGTTACACCGGTTGATGCAGCTGCTGTGATCCACTTATCAAGCCATAGGTCTCTGGTTTTATAATATTTGAATCCTATTGTTGGTTTGTGTTCATATGCTTTGGCAACGCTGTTCCGCAGTCATGTCAACAAAGCATCTTGTCCAGAAAAGAGTTAATGTGCGTCTGGATGCTGGTCGCTTTCAGGGAAAGTCCGACAATGGAATATTGCTCTTGTATGTTTAACCACTGCTATAACAATGTGCTCACGGTGTATCCTTCAGTGAAATTAACTCATGTAAGAGAAATAAATAATTCCAAGGGTAATACCACTAAAGAAAGCATTCTTTTTTTAGAGTTTACAAAGTAACTGCCATGTGGGAGAAATTATAAAAACAATACTCTAATGTCTGTTCTCCTGAAGGCAGCATAGAGCTGTGTCGAAGAGAAACACCATCGATACAGTTGCAGTTCTGTGCCGGTTTTAATGTTTTAGGCCACAATATTTTGCAAGTAGTTCAAAGTTTAAACTGATATTGTTGTGAATCTTTGGTGTAGACTTTACCTTCAACCAAACGCCCCCCAAAAGAATATCAGAGCCCCCTTTTTGAAAATATTGCTGCCAGCGACCCCTGTCATCCTCTCAACGCCCCCAGGGGGCGGTACCGCCCCCATTGAGAATAGCTAGTGTAGAGGAAGAAATGTGTGGAATCCTAATTGTGTTGTTGCTACAGAGCAAACATTAGTTCTGCCCATCACCCTGCAGACAGCGGCCGATGTGTGTGAGAAACAGAGGAAAAGAGAATCGAATAAGTGTAGCAAATTAAGAGTGAAACCAAGAGTTTCAGACAAACTTTTCGTTTTTCATGAAGGTTGAGCATTCACAATAAGCTCTGTGTTAGACTGGGAGGTCTGTGTTCGCTGCTAGCCTTACATTAGCTTAGCTAGCTTAACCAGATGCATACATCTGCTGAAGCTGGCCCTCTTTCCTGCAGCTGTATAACTTTGAGTTGGCTGTGTGTGTATGTGTGTGTGTGAGAGAGGGATTGTGTGTTTGTGCACGGTTGGGCTTGGGGCCAGCAGGCAGTAAACCCACAGTAGAGGCCCTGACAGTCCAACACTTGCCACGTGGCCACGTAGCAGCAAGGCAACCCAAGAAGAAGGGAGAGGAAAGCAAGAAATCTACATTATTCCTTTCAGAGAAGCTGATGTTTCCACCATTTGCATCGGCCAGGTACACTCTTAACTGAGATTTGAGATCTGTTTTCAAAAACACATTCACTAACACATTTGTATTCCTATCCTTATTAGGACATTATATTAACTTAGATTCATTTCTGTAGCTTAACCTTGCCCCTAACTCTAAACCTAACTAATATAGTGCATGCCTAACTCTAATCTAAACTCAATTCACACCTCAGCCCTAAACCTAATCCCTAACCTAAAAGAACGTTTCACTGTATTTAGGACAGGGCTTTGTTCCCCATAAGAAATACTGGTCCTAACAAGGTAGGTGGTTATACAAGAAAAGGTCCAAAAAGGTAACAAAAACCACATACAAACACACACTCAGAAGAAAGACAGGTAAAAATGTAAAAACAACTTTATTCTATTGTTAGTGTTAGAAATGAAGTGTGGTTAAACAGACAAATCAACATCTTAAATCACTCCATCAGTATCTCTCATCTGCCTCATCAGTGTCTATAACATCACTTCCACTCATGATTGGTGATACCAGCTTCAGCGTGCTGACAGTATCAATGTGTTGCCCTAAGAGTTGAGGTTCCTCAAAAAATGATACTGGATTTTTAAAAAGAAAGAAGAAAAAATAGCATCTGACAGCAACATGATCACTATAACTCAACTAATCAGTCTTCAGAAGTTACAACAAAAATAAGTACAACTACATAGTGAAGTCGCGATTGATTATTTTTACCAATATAAACCTCCTAATTGATCATTCTCAGTAGTATCAAAGACTTTCCTTGTTATCAGCGCAGAGGCTGAAATTCTAAGGTGAAAACCCAATCAAGGACATATTGTTTTGTTTCTGTTTATGTGTGTTTTACACAAAGGAAGTGGCTACTTTCCCACAAGCCCATGAACATGACTCACTCCTCTTTGCAGCAGTGCCTCCAGATTTTTCGTCTCTTTTTGTCTTTTTCTCCCCCTCCTCAGTCCTAACCCACTCGCCTCCTTCCTCACTACACTTACAGGAGAGGACCTAGGCTAAGGAAACGTAACAGGAAACCTCATCCTAACATCTCGGAAGGCAGGAAGGCTGGTCTCATGGTCTCACAGTTCAGGAGACTAACGTATTTTCCGGACTATAAGTCACAGTTTTTTTCACAGTTTGGCTGGGGGTGCGACTTATACTCTGAAGCGACTTATGTGTGAAATTATTAACACATTATTATATCATTTCACATTATTTACACACTAAACCGCAAGAGGGTGCTCTAGGCCTGTGTTGAGTCTGACGTAAGTGACGTAGAAGAGTAAGCGCCGCATCTTCTACCTCCGGAGTTAGCGGAGTTGTTTAAAAGTGACACAGGGGATGAAGATTTCATTGGATTTAGTGATTTGGAGTGACACGGATGGTTTGATAAACTTGTTAGCATTTATCCTGTAGTTATCTGAATAACTCTTAATATGTTATGTTAACATACCAGCCACGTTCTCAGTTCGTTGTTTATGTGTCGTGTAACGTTAGCATACCGTACAATTATTCAGCCTGTTGTTGCCTCTATTCTATTTTTATTTTAAATTGCCTTTCAAGATGACATGTCTGTTCTTGGTGTTGAATTTTATCAAATAAATTTTTATCGCATAAAAATGTGACATATATGTCTTTTCCTTCTTTATTATGCATTTTATGGCTGGTGCGACTTGTACTCCGGAGCGACTTATAGTCTGGAAAATACGGTAAAAGCTGACTCAGGCTTACTGGTCAAGCTGCAAACACACCCAGACAGTCTGAGCCCTTCACATGGTTAACCTATTAATAACATTACTTGAGTTACCTGGAATTATCCAGCTTTAATTCCAAACAAGGACATCCCTTTAGCCCACAGGTGTCAAACTCCATTCCTTGAGGGCCGTTATCCTGCATGTTTTAGATGTGTTCTTGCTTTAAAACACCTGGTTTAAATGGGTGACTTGTTGCCATGCTCCTGGAGAACTTGATGATTTGGTGAGGAAGTAATTAAACCATTTGAATCAGGTGTGTTTGGCAGAAAAACCTAAAACTCCTAGGATAGTGGCCCTCGAGGCTTGCTGCCGGAGGACAACCGAACACAACTGCACTGTTTACCACAAGATGAAGCTACTTTTGTTCAAACTGGGTGAAACAATAACTGTTTAGACTTTTAATAGTCAAATGCATAAGGTTACCAACACAAAATTTGTACATAAAACAATTGAACAAAAACAAATTAAAGGCCTAGTATTCCTTAAAGGAATGCATATCACCTGCTGCCTTTCACACCAAAAATTTAAAATAATATAATCTAAAGTTGAAAAACAAAACGTTTCCACTGTTTTGGGCAAACCTTGTAAACTGTTATATGCATGATCTCATGCATTATTGGGCGATCTCACAAAGTGGGTTAGTTCTTGATTTGAATTATTGTCAGCTACTAACACACCAAACCTTACGTCAACATTTGTTTATTTGACTAAGTTATATCCATTTTTGTGTTGACAAAGGTTAATTAGCTGTGGTGGCCAACTTGAATTGGGTTGACTCAAAGGTTTATCAGTTGCAGATGTACATTTAATGATTATTTTCTGATAATTTTTAAAATTATGTCCAGTTTTTAATGATATATTTTGCTAACAGAAAGGAAGAGACAACTACAATAGTTAATGGCAAAGTTTTAAAAAACTTTGAAAACTGTGAAAGCTTAGCACTCTGTTTATGTGTTGGTAATTAGTCTCAGCTGCTAACATGCTACATTTTAGGTCAGTGCCTGTAAAACTGGCTGAGTTGTAGCCATTTTTGTTTTTGCTAAGGCTGTGGGTGATAATGGAAGAAAACTACAGAGTTAAAGAGTGACTGATTTTTTTTCTTCTTCCTGCATCAAGGTTAAAGCTGGAGAACAGAGGTTCTTAAAGCTGTTTGTCAAAACCTTCAAGGAGGAGCATGAGTAAAATAAGAAAGAATATCATTTTAGTTCACATACAAATCACCATCCTTAGAACTTTAGTATGGAACAGAACGTGGGTATTATTTTGACTACCATTCTCCAAAACAAAGTTTCATAAAATCTTATAGCTGTTCTACATTTTTTGCAAACAAATAATGTTGAAAACATACTGTACGTCCACCTCAATTCTCCTCTTCACAGAGGAAGTGAGCGTACCATAACAAAAAATCCAGTGTTCTTCATGAACCACAGCTTTGGGGTCTTTTGTTTAAACAAAGTGCCATTTTCAGAAATGCATGTTATTTCAAAGTAAAATCCACCTCTTGTCACCATGGTGACAAGATGGAGAGGTGAACTCAATTCAAGTTCAAACACTCTCTCTGTCTTTGTCTGTCTCTACTTCTAGCACAAACATCAGTATGAAAGGATCCAATATGTGGGCTTCCAGACTTTACAAATGCATCAGTAATGCATATTCATCCCAGGCATGACAACACTTTTCTAGTGTGACATGTACAACACCAGCTTTGCATTAGCTTCACATTCCCATGCATCTCTCAGCTATAAGTCCTTTCCTTTTATTACTGTGTAATGCAATTGGTTCCAAGTAATTCAGCCCATTACTGCAAATATGATGCAGAATTTGGATGATGTCCAAGGGGCAGTTCACAGAAGGCATGTTGTGTTTAACTGTTGTGGTTGCACACTTGTCACAATAAATAATTAAAGGCTTCGCATTCCTTGATGGAATGCATATCACCTGTTGCCTTTCATGCCAGAGTTTTTAAACTAATGCTGGGAGGTGACAGAGTCACAGGCATTTTCGTCAAACCTTGTAAATGACATTATGCACAACCTCATGCAATACTGCAAGATCTTGAATGGTCTGTTAGTGCTTAGCGTCTGCATTGAGAATGACACTCAGCTACCATCACATCGAATTTTAGTTTGATATCTATAAAACTGACTGAATTCGAGTCATTTTTGTGTTTGCTAATGACGATAAGCTGGGGCAGCCATATTGAATTGGGGTGACTCAAAAAGTTAATAATTTGTAGATTACTCCTGGAATTTCATTAAAATCTGTTCATTGCTTCATGCAACGCTTTGAGATAACCAGTGAACCATATGCCACACACTGACTTCTTCACACAACTGCTTCCATCTCCAGCTCACTTCCAGGTCTGGGCCCTCCTTCTTCCCAGCCCCACACACATACTTATCGGCCTCACATCCTTCAAAAGACAGCCGCCCATTCAGAAGTTTTTTTAGGGCTAGGTGAGGTGGGGGCAGAAAGCAGTGAAGCACTGGAGAAAGGTAGAGGAGTATAGGGGAGTGTAAGGTTCTCATTCCTGCTAAATTGTCCCACATGGCTGAGCGTGCTCAGTTTAAACAAACACAGCTACTTCCTATCTAATGTGCACAATCATAAACTGCTGTGTCCAACACATAAAAATGTTTTGGGGAAAAAGTAAAGATGCAGATGTGGAATGTTCTGAATTTAATAACAAATGTCAATAACTGATAATGATGATGCAACAATAATGGAATGTTCTGTTAATAATTAACAGAAAAAAATGAACAGTAAATACCCAGGATAATCTATGGTGTGAAAATAACAGGCAAACCAGGGCTCTTTGAATTAAAATCTAAAGTGTCTTGACTGTTATGAAGGTGAGGACAAAAAAATGGCCTTGAAAGTTGTGTCAAACTAAACTGAAACATAAAAAAACATATTACATGTTTTCATCAGGAGGATGAAGGAATATCACCCACTTACAGGACCTGGCAACCAGATAAACATAACATGTCCAAGCTTTTTGCTATGATAGTTTCAATGTTTGACCAAAACAGCTTTAACTCAGTCATAGATTATCTTAATTTAAAACACGTCAATTAAAGGCAGAGGATGATATGCATTCCTTCAAACGATATTAGGCCTTTATTTATTTTATAAGATTTCTTAAGTTTGGTTGCTCATGCACTTCCAATCATTTTCTGCTTACACCAGTGACTTATACATAGTAGTGCTGGGCGATATGGAAAAAATCCTATATCACGATATGGATAATTTTATATCACGATAACGATATATATCACGATATACCCCAATTACGTACGTTGTCAGTTATTCTCTGAAAAATATGAAAAAATAATCTAATTTCTTACCTTTTTCAAGCTTTATTTCGAAGTGACATTTAACTGAACCTTCACAAATGAGATCTGCTGCATTTTAGTGCAGCAATATATAT
>NC_051439.1:2218677-2239167 GCF_001649575.2 Kryptolebias marmoratus | reverse complement strand
GTCTCCATCTTTCAGCACTTATGACTTAAATGCCGACACAATATACAGTGGGTCACAGAATATGGTGAAAACACCGGGCCGCACAGAAAGCCGCTGCCGTAAAGCATGTCGCAAACCCACACGTAAAGCAGCGTCATGTCGCAAAACGCAGGTTCTTCGCAAAATAGTTATTTTTTCTTCTTAATTATCACTTATATAAACCGAATGTATGCAAAGTGACAACACTAATACATTCGTCATAGTCTGCATTATGAAATATTTACATGAATCATTGATACAATTATGATAGAAACGACAGAAACGATAGAGATGAGAGAAACGATAAAGACGATAGAAGAAAATATATCCTGGTATACACTTTTCTATTGTCCCCACGATATGTATTGTTATATCGCCCAGCACTAATACATAGATATGTTTATTTTTTTCTCTGGTTTACATGTAGGAAAACACAAAATCTGACTTAAAGCTTTATTCTTTACTCTTGTCCAATGAGAGCTGAAGAGCTCAAAAGGGAATAAAAAGGACTGCATTTTTTACAAAATAAGTGGTTTAATTTTTAAGTTCAATATCATTTATATTTAAATCTGTCTTTGTTGTCTAACACCTTGTCTGGCTCAAAGACCTCTACATCACCTCGTGTTTCAGTGCGGTGACCTATAATCATCGTAATCAGCTCTACATTACAAGTGGCTAATAAAGAAGAGAAAGGGAGGACAACCACAGAGTCCAGACAATGAGTCCACATTCACTGCCAGGGGACCTGCTGCCGTCTGGGCCTGCACACTGCATGCCTCTGCCACTAATGCTGAGCTCCATCAGGGCGGGGTGCCATGAGTTTTAATACAGAAAGTTATAGCGAGTCAAGAAGTAAGTTCTACCTCACGCTTTCTCTCACCCCCACATGGATGCATAAACAAGCATTTTTGAATGGACAAGCACACAGCTTACCCCTCCACCCCCAGATACATTCAAATCATCAATTTTATGGGTCATGAAAAAGCTTCCTCAGTGGGTGGTGTGTGTGTGTGCGTGTGTGTGTTGGGTATAGAAAGACTATTTAGTCACACATACGTCTCTCCTCTCTCAGACAGCAACAAAGTCTCAGAGATCAGACTCACAATGCTTTTCACCCGCTCATCTTTTAAACTTACACCTGAGCCTGCAAATCACTTTTAAATGCTGAATTCTACAATTTAACTTGAGTTCGGATTGTCAAGGTGCATGTGTTCGTGTGTGTGTGTGTGCGCGCGTGTGTGTGTGTGTGTATGTGTGAAGAGCGGAGCAAAAGAAGGTGCAAGCATCAGTGTTTAATCCATTAGAGGAGAGGTGGACTGAAAAATGTGAGAAGACACTTCTGGGAACAGCGAGCCAATGGAAAGTGTACATACAATCACTTGTTCCCTCACATCAAACACACACACATATTTAAAACACCCCTCCCTGCAGCATGGGGTCAGAAGGTCACATTCCTCCTCCTCAATCAGCTTCGGGATTTCACACACTACTCCAGGGGTGTGGATGTAAGTGTGGTTTGGTGTGTGTGTGTGTTTAAGTTTGGGATATTTTAGTGATCTGTTGGGGGGCTGGTTTGAGGGCAAGGAAGGGTGAAGTAAAGAAAAATACAGCCTGAGGCCATGTCTAACACTAAACTTGTGGAAATCTAAAAAATACATTTATTGCTCTAAAAAAACTGTTTTTACTTCCAAAATAAATTATAAAATTCATCTAAGACAGGAAATGACCTGATTATGGTTTATAATTACAAATTACAGTGTTGAATGACTGATGAAACTTGATAAAAAAAACTGAGGCTGAGCTGTGAACTTAAAAAGCACAACACTGGCTAAAACAGAAAGTGAGGAAAATACAAGTTAAAGGCTAAAAGGGAAAAAAAGCAAGCTAAAAGCCTAACATGGAAAAAAAAGTAGCAAAAGGTTAGCTAAAAGCTAAATTCAAATTTTGTAGTGTATTATTTTTTAGCTTGAATGAAAAGCATCTTTGAGTTCCTTGAAAAGCGCTATATAGAAAAACTATTATTATTATTATTATTAAAAGTAGAAAAATGCTAGCTAAAAGCTCCAGTGCAATAGCTAAAAGTAGCAGAATAGCAGCTAAAAGCAGTAGACTGGTAGCTAAAAGCTAAAAATAGCACAAGAAGTTGAAAAAGAGCAAGTATGATGAAGCAGAATTCAAAGAGAAAAATACTTTTAAAGGAATTGAAGAGTGTATCAGTGTATCTCTATGTGAAAAATATCTGTAAATAAAGTCAAAGGGTTTGAAAAGTATAAAGTTCTAAAAACTATCTAATGAAAGGGCTAAAGTTTTAATTATTGGGTGAAATAGCACAAAGTATGCATAAACACTTAAATTACAAAACTAAAAAACTGAAAAACAATGGTGTGAACGATGATTCAGAATTTACTTAAAAAGAAAGAACTAAGAAGCTGTGTTAGCCTCAGTATTAGATTTATCTAATATCAGAATTTAATTTTGATTTTTTTGGATTTAAAAGTAAATAAATCTTTCACACAGTACTTGGTTGTCTATTATGGTTAGTATCATCAGTATGTATTAGCCTTTTGGAAACAGGATGTGAATGATAAAAGACGATGGAGAAATGACAGGTATGTAGAGCTCAGGCAAGTGGGAGTTTACACAGAAATGGGAGGGAAAGGAGGGGTCAAAGGGTGTCTGCAGGCAATGGAGCAAGTCACAAAACAAGGAGGAGGAGGGGGCAGAGGACTTAACAAGTAAAAACAATTTAGGGGTTCCAAGACAACATTTTAAGCAAAGATCTAACACAATGAGTAACACTTGGATTATGTCTTGTGAATGACTCTCAGCTACTACCACACCAAATTTTAGCTCAGCATTCATAAAACTGACTGAGTTACAGCTATTTAGGTGATTTTTAAGGTCAATAGTATCTGTCAGCAACCTTGAATTTGGTTGACTCCAAATTTTAATCCAGGGTTTCCCCCAGAAAAGAGGCTAAGCCCGGTGGTAGGTGGCCAATCGCCGGCCAATCGCCGGGTGACCATGATTTAGTAAAAAAAAAAAATGATTAAAGTGGACAGGAAAGTTGAAAATATGGCTATTTATTATGTGATATTGTAAGATATTTGCGTCAAATACTTACACAACTACAGTTTTACAAAAAGGCACTTTTAAAATTTAAAAAAAAAATAATAATAATCGATTGCACCTAATTTAAGTCACATTTACAAATAAATTAAATTTACATAAATGAAAAAGTGCAAACAAAGCACCAACACACGTCTCACGTCAAGGCCAATGAATAACAACAGAACTCTGAAAAACAGACAGAAGCTGTACTGTACTGTGCTTTTTGTGGCACAGGCTGCATGTTGGGTCACTACGTGTAACAACAAAACAAAGCATCTAATAGAATAATTTTACTGTTAAACAAGGATAAATTAGCTCACATCATAATAATATTTTCACTTAGTATAAACCATACTGGTAAGACATTTGTATGGATAGAGCATCTTAGACACACACTTACCATATTCAGTCTTGTAAAGCCACCTGCTGTATTTCGGCTCTACTAAACATACTTTAATTTTAGTTACAAGCATTTAGAAATAGAAAATATGGCCTCACACACACACATCAGACTAAATACTTAAGACACACTCCTGAGCTGCTCACACCCAGGCATAAAAACAGCCATTAACGAGCGATGGAACTTTCCACGGACCTGCCAGCTAATAACATCAACACGCCTAGCATGCTAATAAAGGCATGTAAAGTTACCTCAGTGTGTCTTTATGTTTCGTGCTTGTGCAGGTAAAACCAATGCTGTGTGTGTACAAGTGAATGCTTCATTCCGTCAGCCACACACATCAGCAGAGCAGTGAGGGGTTCTTCAACAAATCAATTTCCATGAATGATAGACCCCTAGGTATGGTGCAAAATTAGCCGGGATGGCCCGGGTGCAGTAAACCGAATCAGAATCACTGCCGCTTTTCTACAAACTGACGTCCACAAATGTATCAGAAACTTAGCAGCCCCTAAGTTCAGGAATCTGAGCATTTTATTTGTCATAATGAGTTTTGTTCTTCCACTCTTTTTGACTCTTTCAACACAGTTCTGCTGCGCCCAACCAAAGCATGTCATGATTTGTAGTAGGGTTGGGCAACAACCTCGTAATCTTTTTCCCCGGAGTATCTAAAAATAGCAATAATATTACTTTGAATCCCCTCATTAAAAAACGCATGCCTGCAGGTCTCAACCTAGGAGAAGTTGAAAGTTTTATCTGTATCTGAAGAATGCACTTCCTTCCTCTCTGCAGTGCTGAAGACCCAATCCAAAGGACTACTTGTAGCCATCTCAGAGGAAAGGTGATTACCTTTGTGGATCGTAGGTGTTACAACAATAATTATTGCCTGCCGCCAACGCTAAAGGTGGAAAGATTATGTTTTTGCCAGTGTCTGTGTGTGTCTGTGCATGTGTGTTTGTCTGTGCTGTCTGTTAGCAAAATATCCCATGAACCATTGAATAGATTTCAATGAAACTTTCAGAAAACAATCATTATTCAGCTTCAACTTATTCAATTTTATTTACAAACAATTGTGCCTTAGAAATACATTTAGATCTCTTCAGTTCCTTTAAAAACATTGATTTATTTGAAATCTGCTTCATTTGTTCCATTTCTGTCTTCCTATGCTACATTTAGCTTTTAGCTACTTTTTTTAAACTTTTAACTGTTAGCTACCCTTTCAATACTTTCGGCCTTTGGCTACACTGTTGCTATATTTGGCTGTCCTTTCCCAGTTTATCTAAACTTTTGATGCTTTTAGCCAGCCTTTTGCTGTATTAGCATCAAGCTAGGCTAATGATACTTTTTGCTTTTAACTGGCCTTTTGATGTTTTTAGCTATAGATACCCTTCATCACTACTCTGTTGCTACTTTTAGCTAGCCTTTTCTTAGTTTATCTAAACTTTTGATGCTTTAGCTAGTGTTTTGCTTCTTTTAGCTTTAACAACTTAGTTTAGGCTTCTTCAGTGAAGCATCTATGCTGCATTTTCACAAAAAATGCAGTTTTTCTACTTTTTTATGTTTTTGATCATCTGTGTTTGCTTGTACAGGAGTGTGTTTGTCTTTGGTGGTGGGTGATTAAAATTCAAAAATCCAGAAACCACAATTTTTTTTTTTACTTTCTAACAATTCTGAGATTTCCTACTGTTTTGTGAGAAGAGAGGAAATGAGGAGGGAGAGGAAAGAAAGAGACAGAGTTAAAAAGTCTCTTAATTCTTTTTAGATCAGCTGTCAACAATGCAGGAAATTATCAAGTGAAACAAAGAGAAGTGGGGGACAAGAGGCTTTTGGAGTGTGAGAGAAGTTGGGAAGGAGGGAGGATGGCACCCAGGCTGAAAGAACGAAAAGGGAGGAAAGTAAACATTACAGCTCTGTGCCAAGCAAACATGGGATGCTGGGATACTTCAACAAAAAGCCACCGTTCATACAGCCGAGAAAAGGAGCTCAGAAACAGACGAGGGGGGAGAGAGATTACAGAAACGAGAATAACAGAGAAACACAGAGGGAAAAAGTTGGGAAATGGAAAGTGAAAGCAGAATATAACCAGCTGCTGTCAATTAAACAAGACAAAGATATTTTTTCTGCTTCAAACTACAAACAACTAAATTCTTCTGAGCATTTTGTAAGATATTACCAAACAAATATCTGCATCATAAGTAACCAATTTATTTCAACAAAATGCTAATTAAATGCCGGAACATATCACCTACTGACTTTTACTCCTGACAGACTTCTATATTAAAAACATCTTAAGATGAGGAGGAATGAAGTTATAGCAGTTTTGGTTGACCTTGGAAATAAGGTTACACACATTCTCAATCCATATCTCAAGATGCAATGCTGAGGGTTTGTGTTGTGAATGACTCTCAGCTACTACCCCACCAAACGTTAGCTCCACATCTGTAAAATTGGCTGAGTTGTAGCCATTTTTGTGCTTACCAAGGTCGATTAGCTGTGGTGGTCATCTTAAATTGGATTTACTCTGACAGTTAATCAATTGTAGGTGTACATCCAATGATCATTTTTTGAAAGTTTGATCAAAATATGTCCAGTGGTTTATGAGATATTTAGCTAACAGACAAACAGGGTTGACTGCAATAGGTAATACTGAAATTTTAAGCTACTACCACATCAATTTTTAGTTAAATGTCTGTAAAATTCTAATAGTTACAGCCAATTTTGTGTTAACTAAGATCAGGTAACTTAGGCAGCCATCTTGAGCCAGGTTGGCTCCAAAGCTTTGCAGTTGTAGATGCAAAAACATTTTTCTAGCCATCAGCATCAGGTGACATTACAAAGCAAGTGTGTTTAAGTTGGTTTCCCTGGCAGAGGGTCAGTGCCACGCAACACATCACAGCATCAAGCCTTTTTTAATTTTCTTTATTTTAAAGCAAACACACCAGTCTGGGAAGGCTTTACAATAGATCACAAGGAAACAAGAGCAAAGAGACCAGAGGCCAAACTGCCAAAGTCCTTCTTTACTGCACTCCAGGTGCTGATCCTTTGACCTCACAGGAGAGAACACCCGACCACATCCAACCCAAACTCTCTCATCATGGCACAGGGAAGCAGGAAGCAACTTGTTCACTGCACCAAACACAACTTAAGCTCCAGTAATGTCTCTGTGAAACACACCTGCTGCACTCAGAGGAGCAGATGGCACAAACTGACAGCAGAGTTTATAAAGACCTTAGGTATGAGACTCTGATGGTATGATAAGCCTGAGCAAAGAATTCATGGAACTATAACAAATGTTTTAAAACGTAGCTTGGGGCTACATGTAATTTTTTTTTTGTGTGTGTGTGTTTGGGGGGAACGATAAAATACACTGTGTCTGATATTTTCTTTAATGGCATTTAAACTGTCAGAACAATGTGATGGAGAACTGTATGACAGTGACGTTGTAACACCGTGCTTTACCTTGAAACCTGTAATCGGCCCGTACTTACTGCAGACATACAGACGAGGAGAACAAGGCGTTTTTGAGAGGAAATATTCTAAATATGGATGACTGATAAGAAGCATGACGAGAAATTTAAACAGCTAGAATCATAAACTTGGACTGATTTTCTGAGAAGATTTGAAACTAATATGATCCAATTTTCTCAGAAAATCAGTCCCAGTTATATGTTCACATATAAACATTTGAAACTAATATGATCCAAATTTTTATATGTGTGACTAAATCACAAAGGTGATTCAACAACTACTTTAAATCTATTTGTCATTTCTATTGCTGCTGCCAAAAATGCAAAGGTAGACTTTAATGTTTGTGTGTGTGTGTGTGCGTGTGTGTGTGTGTGTGTGTTTACTTGTTAGCAAAATAGCTCATTAAACACTGGACACATTTTAAAGAAACTGGCAAAAAGTAATCAATGGATGTACATTTACAAGTGATTAACTTTTGACGTCAACCTGATTTAAGATGGCTGCCACAGCCAATGTAATTTTCAGGCAATAATTCAGTCAATTTTACCAAAATTGAGCTAAAATTTGGTGTGGTAGTAGCTGAAAGTTGTTCACAATAAATACTTCAAGTGCTGTATATACTTCTATGCCAAATGCATTAACTAATTTAACCCATCAGAACAGCACAAAAAATGTTTCTAACTCCTGGAAAACCCATGTAACACATTCCAAATTGTCACATTGTTTATCTTTTTTTTTTTTCATGCTTTTCTCACTTATGCAAAATTTCCAGGGTAGCATTGTTGTTGCCAGTGTAACCCTATCACTTCACCTCGATACACTAAACCTGCTTGGTAACATTAACCACAGGATAAAATGTTCCAGGTTACCATTCACAGACACAAGCACCTACGCACAACGGCAAGGATCATCCTGCCCCCTCCTTGACCCTGTTTCAACCAGAAGAGCCAGGGATTTTTACCGGGCCAACAGCAGCAGACCACAAGCTGGTACAGGTGGAGATCATGTCAGACATGAGCCTTGGAAAAATCCTCATAGTGCTTAAAATAATCAGACCCAACCAGCTTCTCCAATGTTATGTTAGTTTGTATCAGACTTCATGTTGCTTTTTGAAGTAATATAGAAGAACCAAAAAGGGGGAAAAAAGCCACTTTTTCACCTTTCAATAACTCACTGTTAGTCAACCGTTTAACTTGAGGACAAGAAACTGTTCATATAAAATAATATTAGACCTAGCATTCCTTGAAGGGATGCATATCGCCTGGCATTTTTTACACCACAGTTTTAGACAAAGATCATATAGTCAAACCTTAAAAAATAATGTTATGTGTGAATTCATGCCATATTGCATGTTATTACACTCAGAATATGGGTTGTGGATAACCTTCAGCTCATACCACATCAAATTTTAGCACAATATCTGTAAAAATGACTCAGTTATAGCCATTTTTGTGTTGGCTGCTGCTGATTAGCTGTGGCACCCATCTTGAATCCAAAAGGTACATACATCCAATGATTACTTTCTGAAAGTTTTACTAGAACCCATCCAGGGGTTCATGAGATTTTTTGTTTGCCAACAGACAAGCTAGGTTGACTTCAACAGTTAATACACAAACATCTCTCACAATGAGTAGCCCTTGGAATATATACTACACTGCCAAAAGTATTCGCTTGTCTCCCTTTACATGCATATGAATTTAAGTGACATCACCAATCTTAATCCATAGAGTTTAATATAATGTTGGTCCACTCTTAGCAGCTATGACAGCTTTGACTCTTCTGGGAAGGTTTTCAACAAGGTTTAGGAGTGTTTATGGGAGTTTTTGACCATTCTTCCAGAAGCACATTTGTGAAGTCAGAGGCTGATGTTAGACAAGAAGGCCTGGCTCACAGTCTCCGCTCTAATTCATCCCAAAGATGTTCTATCAGGTTGAGGTCAGGACTCTGTAAAGGCCAGTTCAGTTCTTCCACACTAAATTTACTCATCCATATGTTTACGGATCTTGCCCTGCTGCACAGTCATGTTGGAAGAGGAAGGGGCCATCCCCAAACTGTTCCCACTAAGTTGAAAGCATGAAATTGTCCAAAATGTCTTGTTATGCTGAATCATTAAGTGTTCCTTTCACTGGAGCTAAGCGGCCACCAAATTTACACTTGGAACAATGCAGTCAAACAAATACCGTTCTCCTGGCAACTGCCAAACCCAGATTCGTCCATTGGATTGCCAGACAGAGAAGCATGATTCATCATTCCAGAGAACACGTCTCTACTGCTCTAGAGTCCAGTGGTGACATGCTTTACACCATTGCATGCGATGAGTTGAATTGTACTTGGTAATGTAAGGCTTGGGTGCAGCTGCTCGGCCATGAAAACCCATCCCATGAAGTTCTCTATGCACTGTTCTTAAGCTACTCTGAAGGCTGCATGAAGTTTGGAGGTCTGTAGCTTTTGATTCTACAGAACACTGATGACCTCTGAGGACTATGTGCCTCAGCATCTGCTGAGCCCACTCTGATTTAACATGGCCTACCACTTCGTGGCAGAGCTGCTGTTGTTCTCAATCACTTCCATTTAGTTAAAATACTCCTAACAGTCGACTGTGGAATATTTAGTAGCAAGGAAATTTCATGACTGGACTTATCGCACAGGGATCATCCTATCATGGCACCATGCTGAAATTCACTGAGCTCCTGAGAGCGACCTGTTCTTTCACAAATGTTTGTAGAAGCAGTCTGCATGCCTAGGTCCTTAATTTTATACACCTGTGGCCATGGAAGTGATTGGAAAACAAGAATTCAATTATTTGAATGGGTGAGTGAATACATTTTGCAATATAGTGTATATTGCGAATGATTCTCAGCTACTACTTCACCAAATTTTAGCAGAATGTTTGTAAAATTTATTGATTTATTGGAATTATTGTCATGACTGTGTTTTCTAGGGTTAGGTGGCTGTGGCAGACATCTTGAATTGGGTTGACTCCAAACGATAATCAGTTGTAGAGGTACATTCAATGATTATTTCTTGAAGGTTTCAAAATCTGTTCAGTGGTTTAGAAAGTAGTTTGCTAACAGACAGAGAGCGCTGTCTCTAAATAGGTAATGGCAAAATTGTTAACAAAGATCTTGTGCAATCTGTTATGGCTCAGGTGTACCAAGCTGTGATAAGGAACCTGGACTGAAATTGAAGAAATAAACAAACAAAATTGAGCTGAAATCTGGGACCTCCCCGAATCCAAGTCCAATCCTATCCTACCTGTTCAATAATCGTTGGAATCTGAGCTACACACTCAGAGCGGAAATGTTAAACTCTAATTGTTTCAAGGGAAGAACAATAAATAAAAAATAAAAATCACTCAGTTCTTCTTTCTGCAAAAGCTTTACAATATTGGGACTTTTTTTAATTGCCTGCTGCTGAAGGTAAAGATAGAGCCATCCCCCTCCCCCATTTCTGCGTGTGTGTTCATTTGTCTGTACTTTTAGTAAAATATCTCTAGAATAACTTGACAGATTTTAATAAAACTCACAAAATAATATTTTTGTTGACATCTACAACTGATTACCTTTTGGAGTTAACATGGTTAAAGATGGCCACTACAGCAAAGACGTTTCAGCAAAACAAATAAATGACTATAACTCAGTAAATTGGCCTGGTAGTAACTGAGAGTCATTCACCACACATACCATACTCCAAGACCTAACTAATCATGAGAGATATAGTGATGTCGTATAAGACTGTGCAAAAAATAATGTTCAAGGTTTGACCAAAATGGCTACAGCTCTGTCATTGCTCAACATAGGATGATCTTACTCTGGCATGAAAGGCGGTGGGTGATATGTATTCCGTCAGGGAATGCTAGGCCTTTAATTTCTTGATTTGCCTTTGAGGCTCCTGACTCCTGGAACCACAAATCAATTGATCATTCTTGCTCCATTGGACTTCACACCAAAACACACTTTTTCGGCTGGGAACCTCATTCTTACACACACACACACAAACAGAGAAAAATTGTTTTATCAAACTCTTTAAAGAAAAAAGGGGGGGAAAAATGCACAGCCACATCAGCTTTTCAGCTAAAGGAATGTCATCTGACGTCATGTATTTGGGATCGGGTTTCTCCATCATCCTTTTGGGTCCCCCCAAAAAAACAAAAAAAATCCATGAAAAGGCACATACATGTGTATGACATGTGTTATTAACCAGCCAGCTTCCCCAAACTTATTACAACATGCCCACTAGATCCCGGATCCAGGGAGATGGATGCGCTGCTCCAGAGAAACACTACTANCCCCCCCCCCCCCCAATTCTCCTCTAAACCACCACTAATGATAAAGTGATCTCAATGACTGGAAGGGACCAATATATGCCCCCCACCACCCCACCCCCACAGATAGTCAATCGTTTGTGTTGTTGTTTCCTTTATTTTTGTTTTGTTTTGTTTTTGTTTTTTTGGTGTTGTTCTCCCCAAAGCTGGAGGCCAATGTTTGATCTCCACGTCTGCATCAGAAGCTGAGAGAGGGATCTGTCTTCCCTGCACAAACAGACACGTAGTCGTTTCTGAAAGAGGGGGGGCAGACAGGCTGGCTGGAAGGAATGCTAGGATATGCTGGAGTTGGGAATTTTTTCCCCCCTCTCTAAAGCTTTTTTTTCCCTTCTTCTTTTTTATAACTGCAGCCGTGCACAAACTCCGCGGAAAGTTGCTGCCACTTCTTATTAAACGCAACAAAAACTGATTATCAAAACGTTTCGCAACCAGTCTGCCTCTATCAAATCTGGCTGCATCAGCATCTTCTGTCCCAAAGTTTGTTTGTTCGTTTGGTTTTGTTCTTTGTTTTTTTTCTTGATCTTTTTTTGTTTTGTTTTGTTTTGTTTTTTTCCAAAACAACTGAAAAAGTGCCCATTACCTCCCTTATTGCGCAAATGGAGCACAACTCGTGCAAGCAAAGAAAGCAAGCAAAGAAATAATGAGAATAAAAACGCGAAAGAGAGGGGAGAGGTTTTCCTCTGTTGCGCACTCACTCCATCTGAAGTCCTCGGAGACAAAAACACATTCTTTACTGAAAATCTGACACGTTCAGCCGAACATCAAGAGCCGATTCGAGTCTTTACTAAATAGTAAGGAGGAAATCTGAAGCAAAAGTTTCGATTGCCCCCTTTCCTTTCCCTCCTCCAGCAGCAGCAGTGGAGCAGTTTTCCTTTTTCCTTTGCGCTGGCCAAGTGGCCCAGACTGCCGGCGTCAGCGCTCAGCTCTCCAAACTCTCTCACACACAGAAACCCTGAGAAAAGTTGGGTTTTTCCAACCATCGAGTCCATCGGCCTCGATCCACCGGATCTGTCCCGGGCTGTTCTAAGTGTGAAAAAGAACTCACCTCACGGTAATAAAAGGAGTCCTTAAACAGACGGTGGCTGCGTGTTTTTTCTTGTTTCCTTTCTTTTTTTTAATTCCCAGGGTCCGGGTCCTGACTGTCTGCTGGCGCGGCACGACGCGTACTGGGAGACTCCGCCATGTCAATCAAACTGCTACGCACATGGAGGCCAGAGCCCGCCTCCGACCGTAACGCACGGCGCAGTGCGCACTCACAATTTTATATGATATATATATATATATATATATATATATATATATATATATATGACTGCTCTGTTAAGATTTTGGACAGAAAACCAATCGGATCACATCACTGTCATCTTTTCAATAAGCTAAATATGAAACTTCCACTTATTTTTAAATGCTGAAACGGACAGGCTCCACTGTGATCTTCTGGTTCCTCTCAGATCCATAGGCTCCGTAGTTTCTGTTCCTAAAACGTCCTTGGTACAAAGAGATGGATTAACATGTGGAATTATTTACCAGCAGACTTAAAACTGATTTCTGATTGGAATAATTTTAAATCTAGCCTGAAGCCGTTTCTGAAGGAGAACCAGCTTTGTAGTCATGAAGAACTGATACCTTTTAAAAAATGTTATTGTGAATTGTCTTAATCTAGTTTGTTGCAACGTATTTTTAAGTGTAATGTTGTATTCTTTTAAACTGTATTTTAAACTGTTTCTATTTGATGCTGCTAAAGGTCCATCTGGGGACGTGCATTGCAAATTAGCCTAAGCTATAAATGTAACAGTATATGGTATTTGCTAATACATCACGTTTGTGAAATGAAAACCATATCTAATAAACATCTGGATAGGGTTTAATGAACCTTTAAGAAAGTATTCCCTGGATGTACATCTACAACTAATTAACTTTTGGAGTCAACCTAATTCAACTGAAATTAGAAAATGCAAAAATGACTTTAATTTAATGGATTTTTACAAATATTGTGTGTAAAATTTGGTATGGTTGAAGCTGAGAGTCATTCACAATACATCCTTGCCTAATACTTTAGCATTAATGGTTAGATTCAACCCTGAACTGATGAACCATTGAATGGATTTAAATTAAGTAATCTTTGGGTAAACATCTACAACTGATTACCTTTTGAAGTCAACCCAACTCAAGATGGCCACTACAGCTAATACACATTAACCAACACAAAAATGGCTATACTGCAGCAATTTTTTTATTGACCTATAATTTGATCTGGGACCAAGAGTATTCACAACTCATACTCTGAGCACGACGTTTCATGAAATCGCATGAGATCACTCATAATGTTTTTTTGAATGTTTGACCAAAGAGTGTGTACAGGAACGCCATTATTTCTTGACATAAGATCTCAGTTTAGACCTCTGCCATCAAAGGTGGCAGGCAATGTTTATTTCATCAAGGAATGCTAAACTTTTAATTTAGTCATTTTTACACAGTTTAGCCCAGGGGTGTCAAACTTGGGGCCCCCTCTCCTGCATGCTTTAGATGTGTTCTTGCTTTAAATCATAAAAACAATGAAAGCAAAGTCTTTTTTAGAAAGAAAAACATTGTTTTCAGATAAATAAATACCATAAATTACCAGATCTTTTGTGTGTTCGTAACTCTGAGTTATATTCTATAAGAGCTTTGCTCAAAAAGGGGGTCATGTCAGCCCACAAAGGTGGGTGAACTCGTCCACAAATAAAACCAAGGCCGAGTTCAGTCTACACCAGTTTACTTTTCATGATGACACGCAAACTGTCTTCATCCCAGAACCAACAACAGCAAACAATCTGCTCTGACCTGTGTCACAGTGCATGCAATTATCACATTTATTCTGTCCAATCAGCTGCAACAATTATACAGAAATTATACATGTTGTCTTAATGTTCCCTGTCTTTGGTCAAATTCCTTTTGTATTGACTGAGTAAGAAATGTAAAGTTGTAAAGATTTATAAAATAGCATCTGTGTGAACCACTGTGAAGGTTTTGAGACTAGAGTTGTTTTAAGACAGTTCTTTGATCATAGCTCTGTTCAGACCAGCCATTTGCTCATCAATCTAGTCATAATTAACTTGCATTTTTTCCAACTGAGGTAATTCAAAAAGCTACCTACAACAAGTGAAATATTAATTGTTCATAATTTTCCCTCTTCAAAATATCTGAACTGTCTCTTCAAGTATTTTCAATTATCTTGACCTTTATCTTTAGAACAGACTAACTGTTCAGTTTAGTGCTTAAAATTATAATACTGATCCAAAGAAATATCACACATATTTTAAACAGAGTTTTAAACTTGAAACCACAAATTTGTGTTTTCTGTAAAAATGCAGTTAGAATGATGAGTGTTGAATGACTGCTGAAATTTGCTAAAAAAAATAGAAATTGAGTTGTGAAAAAAAGTTGCAAAAGACTAGCTAAAAGTAGTAGAACAGTAGCTAAAAGCAGCAACAAACTATCTAGAAGATGAGCATTGCAAAAGACTAGCTAGTTGCTAAACGTAGCAGAGCAGTGGCTAAGAGTATCATTCCTATGTAGAAAATAATTGTAGATAAAGGTAAGACTTGGAAAAGTATAAAAATTACAAATATCAGAAGTCATAGTACCCATCACTTAAATGAGCTGAATATTTTGATATATGAATTGTTAAGTAGCACAAAGTAGGCAGAAGTAGTTAGTTTGCAAAAGATGTGCAAAAAAACCCCAAAACAAAACAAAACAACAATAGTTATAAGTTAATTATGTTTATTAATTATAACTAAAACAAGCTTGAAGTGACCAAGCCCCTCAATAGTCTCATTTATTTCATTCCCAAAATGGAATTGGTCAAACCTAAAAATAAGCCTGAAAAACTGAAGAATGATGTTTATAGATATGATATTCAATTCTTTTTATTAATATACTCACAAACAACAGATAGAACAATTGCAGAAAAAGTTAAAATTGGCAGTTAAATTAACCAGGTTTCCATCTTTTGTATACATGTTTGTCTCCTGTGGTAATCCTTGCTGTACTTTCAAGTAAGAAGACTCAGCCAAATACACTCGTTGCCCCCGAGTTCTAGATTTCTCTCTGCTGGCACCCATACAAGCGTGCACACACACACACATTCCAGCAACTGCACTATGCAAACACTCAATGGTGTATTTCAAACTCTTACAGGAACAATTAGCAAAAACCTTGTTTCAGTTATTTTTCCTCTGATAATCATCAGTAGATGATTACTATCTCAGTCATATTTGCAAACAAACAAAATGCAACTCAGGATATGTTTAATAACCCCACAGACTGTGGAGCTTGCTGTCTGCAGTAAGCCAGTGTAGTAGGACTGAAACTGTTCGTTTTTAACTTGTCACTATCATAACTGCCTAGACAAACATTAAATTTACTAAGTGTGCCAATCCACCTTTATCCACCTTTAGTACTTTAGTATTTAATTATGCAGCTTGATCATGAATGGAATGCAATGACTCTTGGTAGCAGAATAAAGCACAACACAGACAAAATTTGCAAAAAGGTGAGTACACACAAAAAGAATCAGTGGCAATCAATAGGATTTTGGCAAAACAGATGAGAAAACCTAACCCTCTTTGGAGCTATATAGCTCAGAAATACAGTAGTAATGTCATTTAAAGTTTAAACAGGTCACAGAAAGTTGGACTTTAAATGTGGTATTTTGATATATTTTATGAATTTTACACAGTTTAGGTTCTATAATTTTTGGAGATCTATGAAATGTTCTACTGACAGTTGATGTCACACACACTTTTGAAATGTCTAAAAATGTCAAAACACCCAAACAAACTCCTATAATATTACCTAAATATTACCTATCAAACATTAGAAAAAAAAACATAACTTGTGAGGATCGAAGTCTGCTGACATTCACTGTGCAAGAATTTCTACGGTCTGACTTATAGTTTTCACACAGCAACTGTTTGCTTGAGGCTTATTTTCTGTCTGTTTCTGTCTGCCTCTCATTCAGTCAGGGAGTGAAAGACATAAGTGGGTTGTTAGTATAGTAACCCTAATGAGCCACTGACAGCAGCTTTACCCTTTCATTTGGTATTTCTTTTGGTACCTTGGTATTTTTACATTTCTAATACAGTTCATACATGTGCTTAATGCCACATTCGCAAATGAAATCAGCAAAAGCAGAAGATGAAAACTGTGGTCCATTATCAATTGTGACGGTGAAAGGGTTTTCTTTACATGCAAAAGCAGAAGTGAATAATGCAATGACAATGTTGTAGAATTAGGAGTAAATGCAACTCTAGGCCATTAGCTGAAATAATTAACAAGGGTGATGGCAAACCTGCAGTCGTGAGCTCCATGTTCAAATTGACCCACAATGTCAACAGTTATTTAATTCACAAATGCCACAACAACATCTTTGTCCAGTGTTAGGTCCTCCTCCAGCAGTAACTTATCTTTCACAGCACTGAGATAGGCGTTAGAAATGAGCTGACCTCTTATAAGTTTATTTTCCATCGCTTCAAAGGAACATTATGCAGCCAGAGCTCTGAGCTTATAGTGGCTTGTAGTTTCACTGGCACATTGAACATATTGTCTGAATGTGTGTCTGCATGCCAACACATTAACTTTTGGGATAAAATGTCTTTCTAGTGCAGCTATGGCTTCATTAAATATTGTACCTTGACCTGATAGCGTGTAGAACAGATGTTGTCCCTCAGGTCCTAAGCAGTGTAGTAAAATGGTACAATGTCCTTCGTTCGGCAACTAGTCTCCTCATGCGTTTATGACGAGCATGTACTGTATGTCTCATACTTGAGGGTCACCAGAATGATGCAGGAACAGTGGTGGACGTAGCACTGAAGCATACATCTTTCGTTGCCAACTTTGTTGTGGTGGCTGTAAATGAAATAGGAAGACGGCTAGTAAAACTCTTTAATTTTATTACAAACATGCTATCACACCAGACACCATTATATAACTCCTTTTTAGTCTTATTTTTTCTTGCATTCTTGCTTTGCAGTTCCAACACATGCTTCTCTGCCACACACCATCACAGCAGCGCAATCCAGAAGAAGCAACAGAACATGTATTTACTGTGTAGACCTCAAGCTTAGACTATTATAAAATTAATGTTGGAATCTTGGGTAGTAGCTGCATAGGACACTTCAAAATTTCTTTGAAATTTTCTAGTTTAAAATAATCTACAAATTAAGTTTAGTTAAAACATTATTCCAATGTAAGCATGAGGCAGTATTTTACAACAAGTTAAATTTCAAAGACATTTCATCACTGAATGTGTCATGTGTCAAAAATTTCACTTTGTGAAAATGTAACTAATCCTATTGTTAGAATCATTAGACATTGTGCTTTAGAATATGGATCTCTTTTGTGTGATAAATAATGTCAAGATATGTATTGTGAACGTTTAGTTTAATATATGTAAGTCTGACAAAGTTATCAGTCAGACAAATTAGTCAGACAAAGTCAGACAAAGTCTGACTAATTAGCTGTAGTGGCCATCTTAAATTAGGTTCCAATGATTACTTTCTGAGAGTTTCACTAAAATCTATCCAGTGGTTTATGAAACATATTGCTGAAAGATATATAAATAGACACACACAGATACAAGCAACAACATTATTGCCCTGTTGCCTTTAGCAGTGAGTAATAAAAAGAGAGGACAATGATACACAACCAAGTAAAAGTGCATATTTTTGCAACTAATCTTTACCATCAGTGCCAGTCACTTCCACTGTGTGTGTTTAATGGTATGTTCTGTGTTGTGGCACACAGTCCAGCCATGTGTAGAATAATAGTACATGCAAGACCCCACCACACATACTGGAGAGAACATTTCCACGTTTAACTTCACTGAACAAATCATTTTCTTTGTTTAGTAATGCCTCCCAAAAAAGACAAAATCAGAGCCAACTTTGTTCTGAGATAAAAAAGGTAGTATATGAGCAGCAAGAAGGACTCCACTTTAGGCTTTCTTTGGCTCTGTTTTTAACTAAGATTCTGCTAGTTATCTATGGTCATACTGCCAGCTGAATGTTTAAGAAAAGGTTCTTCTGACATGTATTAGGAGGTCATCTGTTGTGAAAGAAGTCGTTCTATAATGATTCTGTTGCAGCTCTGTAGGAATGCTGTTGAGTTGTAGAAAGTTGATGTCATTTAGAGTTCCCTTTCAGTCGATTCACTCGGCACAACACATGTACTATGGGATATCACGCTCCCGCGTGTCCTGGCTGAAGACACCTTTAATCACGCCTTTAGGCAAATGACGTGGTGACGACAAGTGACAGGCCCCGCCTGCACTATGTAACCGTCCGTCATCACAGTCATTCCTCAGTTCTTACGCTCTTCACCTCGCTAAGAACACCTCTCCGAGTCAGGCTAGCTAGCTGCTGCTAGTTAGTTCTGTGTTTCGCAAGGCTTCTCGGAATTAGCTTAACTGCTTTTGTTGGTGTTAGCCACTGCTGCCTGCTGTAAGCGTGCCTGCCCGCGAAGCGCTAGTCCCGAGTTTTTCCTGCACAGTTCAGCTTTTGTGGTTCGGGATGAGCACAAAGCTGACACAAGCGAAGCAAAAGTCTTCTGTTCACCCCTGTCCTCAGGGGTGCGGCTTCTCACTCCATGAGAAGGACCAGCACGAAGCTTGTCCCGTCTGTCTGGGGATCGTTCACGCTCGCAGAGCGTTGACAGAGCCCGAGGCCAGCGCGTTCTGTCACCAGCTTCGCCGCTCCACCCTGGAAAGGCGGGTGAAGTTCCTGGAGAAGGTGCTGGGAGAGGCTGCAGTCTCACAGCAAGACCCTCTGCTCTCCGAGTCGGGCAACCCGGTTTCATCCGAGTCCGACGAGGACGGCTTTTCCGTCGGTGTCCCCGCTTCCAGCTGGGCAGACCACATGGACTATGTTGAAGGGTTAGCTGAAAATGAAGTAGGTGCTTAGTCTCAGTTCCTGTTGGACCCTCATCAGACAGAAGAGGACGTGTTGGACATCGGTCTGGACGTTCAAGGTCTGTCGGAGGACGAGGATGAGTTTTTGTCGGGTCAGGTTGCTGCCGCAGCTGCTGCGCCGGCGGGCCAGGACGACATGTCATTCCTCTCCTTGTACCGGCGTGCGGCTGAGAAACTGGACGTGGAGTGGCCATGTCCCCCCCCCTGCTCAGAAACCGTCACGGTTTGCGGGGTTTTACCTCCCTGCGGAGCCGGCCGAGATTAAAAACCGTCTGCCAATTTTCCCAGATTTTATCTCGGAACTGACGTCCTCGTGGAACAAACCACTGTCCACCCACGTTACAGTACCCGGCTACGGACAGTATCTGGATCTGGAAGGCGCGGAGAAAGCCGGGCTGGTAAATATTCCACCCATGGAGCCATCCCTGGCAGCGTATTTGGCGTCGTCCCACAACTATGGCATGAGCGGCCCCACATCCCTTCCATCCAAGCACTGTAGGTTTTCTGCTGCGCAGCTGGAAAAAATCTACAGAGCTCAAGCGACCACTGCTCGAGCGCTGAGCTCCATCTCCATGCTCCAGACGTACCAGGCTATGCGCCTGGCGGAGCTCGGAGCTCAGGTCCCGTCGGAGAGTCCGCTGGTACCACTCCTGAACGAGGCCAGAATCACCGCAGATTACATCCTCCGTGTGTCCCGCTGCGCTCTCTCTGGGCAGAGGGATGGCAGCAACGGTGGTGGCACAGAAGCACCTGTGGCTGACTCTCTCCGACGTCCCGGACCGGGACTGAGCCGTCTACCTGGATGGTCCAGTGGTCTCGGAGGAAGAAGACACAGTCCTCCTAGCAGCGGGACTGCAAATTCAGGGGTTTCAGGAGCAGGGAGACATGACTGCCTGTTTTCGGCGGCCGCCAAAAAGGCGTTTTGTTGGTTTTGTTCAGGGTCCCAGTCCCAAAAGGCGCTGCGGTTCCCCCACATAGTCTCCCAAGCACATTTTCCCCACTCACACTATATTTGCACTAAAAGCCCCCAGTTCGGGTGCTGTAAATGTTCAAAACGTTTGTGTAAAGCTTTCAATAAAGACCGCACTTTGTGCAAAAAATGTAAATCAAATGACTGCGGGCGGCAGTCGAAATATGCTGCACCTCCCTCGCACGCCGATGGAGGGCAGCACCTCCTCGCTAACAGTACAGCAAGTCAGTCGTCTGGCGTCACGGCTCCCT
>NC_051439.1:2185238-2215356 GCF_001649575.2 Kryptolebias marmoratus | reverse complement strand
CGTGAGTGATATCTGTGCTGCGGCCAGCTGGTCGTCACCACACACATTTGTTCGTTTTTATCGCTTGGATGTGACAGCCCCTTCTGTGGCTCACTCCGTTCTTTCTGCTGGGTCTAAGGTGCCGCACTAGTGTGCTGTATTAACCCAGGTTTGATGGCTGCTCTGCGGGGCGTTTATATATGTCCCATAGTACATGTGTCGTACCGAGTGAATCGACTGAAAGGGAACGTAATGTTATGCATATAACTACTGTTCCCTGAAGGAGAGGAACGAGGTACAACACATGGCTGCCCGCTGCTCAGCTGGGCTCGGTGAAGAGCGGCTATTGAACTGAGGAATGACTGTGATGATGGACGGTTACATAGTGCAGGCGGGGCCTGTCACTTGTCGTCATCACGTCATTTGCCTAAAGGTGTGATTAAAGGTGTCTTCAGCCAGGACACGCGGGAGCGTGATATCCCATAATACATGTGTTGTACCTCGTTCCTCTCCTTCAGGGAACAGTAGTTATATGCATAACATTACGTTTGTTTTAAAAATATGTGGAGGAACTTGAAGTTTAGACCTCTCTTGCTTGTGTTAGTGCTGTTGTTGGTTCATTAGCTTTGCTTTGCTTTAACTTATCTTTGTAGAAAAGGTAGAAGTCAGAGCAGACAAAAATGTGCTTTGTGATGGGGTGAAATCTCCAGCCAATTCAGACATGAGAGGGTAACGTTTGCAGTGCTTTGACTCAACAACTTTATCCCTGACCTGTATGGTGTGTTCCTTAGTCTTTATGATGCTGGATATCAGAGTAAAGGGGGCTGAATACAAATACTTTGAAGTGTGGGGTTGTTAAATGAAGAAATGTGGAAAAGTTCAAGGGGTATACATTTTTAAGGGGTTTTGTCAGTCTGGTTAATCAGTCTCATTCTGTCATTAATTATTGGTCAATAAAGTTTGTATTTTTAAAAAATAATAACGCTGTTCTGATGCTGAACCACCATAACAAGGAAGATGTTTATGAAGAGAAACAGATGGTAACAGCTTGGAAAGCTTTCTACAAGTGAAAAGTAAATTATGCAACAGTGACTGTAACTGAATATCAACCAAATGTTTCTGTAGTATTACACAATAGAAACAGTTTACACTTGGTGGCAACATACAATCAGCTTGCAAACTAATAAAAAGACTAAAGAAATTACATTTTCTGTGAAAATGCAGTGTAAATGCTGAGTGTTGAATTTACCGAGGAAGCTGACACTGATTTGTTAAAGCTAAGAAGCTAAGAAGATGATTAGAACCTAAAAGTAGCCAAAGGGTAACTAAAAGCTAAAAGTAGTACCAAGCTAATTAAAAGTAATAAAAACGCAGCTAGAAGCTAAAAATAGCAAAAGGCTTGATAAAAGTTACAATTAAGACTAGGTAAAAGTAGCAAATGGGTAGCAAAAAGCTAAAAGTAGCAGAAGGCTACCTAAAAGTATCAAAAGAATCTAGAAGCTGAAAATTTCAAAAGGCTGTCTAAAAGCTAAAAGAGGCAAAAGGCTAGGGAAACCCTAAAAGTAGCAAAAGGATAGTTAATAGTTAAAATCAGCAAAATGGTAGTTAGATGCTAATAGTAGGAGAAGGCAAGCTAAAAGTATTAAAAAGCCATCAAGAAGCTAAAAGTAGCAGAACAGCAGCTAAAAGTTGCATAAGAATCTGAAGCAGATTTCAAATAAAGACAAATATTTTGAAAAGTTTAAAAGTCACAAAAACTAAAAGTCATGCCACCCATCTCCTGAATGAGCTGAATATTTTAATATGTGTACATAAAAATGAAAAACAGGAAAACAGTGTGAATGCTGATCAGCATTCACCACAAAAAGATTTTTACTTGGTCTTAGTATATTCACAAAGTGGGGTAACCTCAGGTGATGTGTAGGACTTTTACACTCAGTCACATTAGATCGGCTGTATGAAGGAAGACATGAGAAAAAGTTGATTGGAGCAGATTTTGGATCAGCTATTTCCTCATATGCCAAGCTTTTACAGCTACCAGCCCAGCTGCTTCACCACTCTCCTTTCTTCACTTTTTTTCTCTTTTTGAGACTTTTTAAATTGTGCCCTCTCTATAATCACAAACTCTTAGTTCTCCAGAAGTCTTTGAAGTAGGTGGAATGTCTCCAGCTGTATGATATATGTTCTGTATGTTTTTATGGCAGACAGAGAGCAAAGCAGGGAAAGCGGGAGAAAGGGTGATTGGATTACTGCCATCACCAAAGCGTGGTTTTCAAGACAGTAATTATGTGTTGCTCAAGTTTTACATCCTACACGTGTGTGTGTTTATGGGTTTTCTGTCTGTTGTGTCTATGTATGCATCTGTGAGTGCATTCGTTCAGACACGGAGGTTGTCTGGCTGCAAAGAGGAATAAGAGGGAACATGATGGAGCGTGCATAAGTGTGAGTGTGTGTGTAAGGAACTGCCTCCCATATATGTGCAGATGGAATTTACTTTACAAGTTCAAAGTGGTTAACCCAAAGCTCCATGCACACGAACAAGAGCAGACCTGCCTTTTTCTTTCTTCCTCTCTCTCTCATTGTCTCTTTGTGGGCCTCAGTCTATTGCTCCTCTCCCTTTTTGCTTTTTTCTCAAACACTTCAAACACATGATCTCTTCCTGTTGTCTATGTTTCTGTCTCTTACAGGTATTGTCACTGTCACAACATCCATAGAATTCTTTCAGTCTTGATGTTCTTTGGCAGTCTGCAGGGTCTTTAAATCTATGATGCTGCTTTTTAATCCATTTTTATGACCCACCACCAACTTTAACTTTCCAACTTTAGATATTGAGCTAAAGTTTGAAGTGGTTGTAGCTGAGAGTCATTCCAACACAAATTCCAACACTAACAGATGCCACAAGATCTCACATAGCATCACTTACAAGGTTTGACCAATACCCTCTCCACATAAGATGAATTTAGTTTAAACACTAGCATGAAAGGTGGCGGGTGATAGGCATTTGTTCAAGGAATGCAGGGCCTTTAATTTTCCTAAGCAAACCAGCCTGCATCTGTGGTACATCTGGAACAAGAATCCATATCAAAAACTTTCTGTGACTGAGTTCTTTAAATGAATCACTTCCAGTTGTTTTCAGAACTTTTCCAGACAGCTGAATCCAAACCTCATGTTTTCTCAATCACTGGTATCTATGGAGTAAGCACTGCTCTTCAAGACCCCATGTCATCCGTGGATCTCCTTCTGTCTCTTTCATTTTCGTCATGAGATGAATTGATACCTGTTGCCATTTAATATATTTCCCCACACAGTTCATGAGAAGCTTCAGCTACAATAGTATTATTTATCTGTTTATTTACTTATCTGTGTAATTACTTCAGAATACATTCAGCTATTTTAACCATTCATACATCAAAATGTTTGTTTTTGCTATTCTTATTTTTAGCTACTATTTGGGAAATTTAGCTTTTAGCCCCTGTTTTGCTAATTATAGCTTTTACCTACTGTTTTGCTTATTTTAGATTTTAACCACTGTTCTGCTAATTTTACTTTTTAGCTACTGGTTTGTTATTTTAACTTTTAATTACTGTTACTGCTAATTGTAGCTTTATCTGATGGGTTTTCTTTTTCATTTTAGCTTTTAGCTACTGTTCTGTTAATTTTAGTTTTCAGCCATTGCTTTGCTAGTTTTAACATTTAACTACTGTTTTGCTAAATTTAGTTTTTAGCTGCTGTTATGTGTAAATTAACTTTTAGCTATTGTTTTTGTTTTGATAATTGCAGCTTTCAGCTACTGGTTATCTAACAAAAAATTTAAGCTAGTTTTTTCTCATTTTAACATTTAAGCTAGTGTGTTGCTTATTTTAGCTACTGTTATGCGAATTTTAGTTTTTAGCTATTGGTTTGCTGGTTTTCAATTTTAACTACAGTTTTGATTATTTTAACTTTTAGCTTTTGTTTTAGTCATTTAAGTTTATTTTGGGATTATTTTATCTTTAACACTTTAGTTACAACAAATTTCAGCACCCAGCATTCAAACTGTATTCTCACAGAAGATGTATTTTCTCTGGTCTGTGTTTGTTCTTTTCCTGCCACCTTCATCATCTGTTCCTCCTTACATATTACGTTCCACTCATGACATGACATTGGGTCAGAGGGTGATATCACGGGGGTAAAGTCTCATCATCCTGCTGTGCTGAGTGGAAGTCATGTCTGTGGAATGCCTGTGACTCAAGAAGTTTGTACAGAGATCTGGTTGGTTAATTGTTTTCTCCTTGACATTTGTGGAAAACAAGCAGAGCACTATTTCAAACAATGAGCAGCCAACTCTGACCTTTCATGGGAGGCAAATTGCTCATGTACAAATCACAACACAGCAACACACCAACTATTACATCACTCTTAGAACAATTGCTGCATTCAGAGCCATAATCGCTCAGAAGAGACCCCTGCTTCTAATCAGCCTAAACTAAAACCCTTCTTAAATGGATTATTTCACATTTTTCTAAACCAGTCCAGAAGACTGACTGTCATCTAGTGGCAAAATTGCAAATTGCAGCTAACTGATTTTCCCCATAATATCTGTTCCTGCGTGTAGCAAAAGAGCACAGACTTGCATGGGTGGCATTTGTATCACACACCAACAAAAGGCAAGTGGCAGGCGAATTTGTTTTCTTTACACATGTCTGTGTGCACATGAGTTAAACTAACTGTCTGTTACCAAAGTATCTCATTAACAGGTGAATACATTTTAATGAAACTTGCTGAGAAGTAATTATTGCTTGTACACCTACAAATGATTAACTTTTGGAGTCAACTCAAGTCAAGATGGCCACCACAACTAAATAATATTAGCCAACACAATGATGGCTCAAGCACAAGCTCAAGTTATTGTGCTAAAGTTTGGAGTGGTAGTAGCTGACAGTAATTCACAATAGCACAGGAGCACTTTTAGCTTTTTTCATATCCAGTAAGTTATTCCTTTGTGGTTTATTTTATTTAGCACACCATGAAGTCACAAGTCAGCTTTTGATCAAACTGAAGTGTTCTGTTTAGTGCATTAAAAAATGAATGGATGTCTTTTTCTGCTCTTTGGCCATTTAAGTGACCTTGCAATCTACAAAAACAAAACAAAACAAAAAAACTCACATAGACACTTGCTTTCCACAACAGCAGGAAAAGTAACATCATGCACCTGATGTAAAATACAAAAAAAAATACATTTAGTTTTATCACAGCAGCCTTTTCTTCAATGTCTAAAAGTCCAGAACATAATTAAACAAACTATTATTTCTAAATTTGAAAATAAATAGTTAACAATATTTCTAATAATAATATTAATACTTTCTTTTATGCTAAAAAAATGCCATGAAAACAACCTGACCATTTAGGGTATGTTAATACAAATGCACATATACAGTATTTAAGTTAAAAACTGGCTTAAAGTGTCTGAGAAGTAAGCTTAAGCAATAACTGTTGGTGTCAACTGTGTATGTCTGTTAGCAAAATATCTCTTGAACAACTAGATGAACTTTAACGAAGCTCTAAAAAAGTAACCACTGGCTGTATGTCTACAAATGACTAAGATTCAAGAGGGCCACCACAGCTAATTGACAATAGCCAACACACAAATGGCTGTAACTCAGTCAATTTTACAAATATTTAGCTACAGTTTGGTGTGGTAGTAGCCAGTGTCGTGCACAGACATTTTGGGGGCAGGTGCTCAAGTAGAAAAAAAACGGCACTTTGTGTGGTGCATAGAACCACTTGCTGTCGTAGCAGTGTGAGATTTCTTACGGCCACAGCTAAAACATCATGTATGTATACCTATTTAAAATTAATAGCCATATTCTATCTGATGAATGTGTTTAATAATGTTGAACACTCTACAGGTTGGTTTCATGACAAAATTGGTAACAACAGAACACAGTATAATGAAACATAAATGAGATAAATCAATGTTCTGCATGATAATAAAGGGTTAAAGATGCTGGATGACACTTTCTTCACAACAGTCCTACAATTTTGTACCCCTGGTAAGATTTTTGATTGCACTTACTTTTCTAAATCTCACTGCCAATTTACACGCACACACAATAAAAAAACCATTGTCTTTGAGGTTATCTTTCAGTCAATACAAAAAACCTGATCATTCAAATAAAACAGATGGGAACAATTTAATGAATTTTAAACAGAAGACCAGAAGCCTATATAAAAATACTTTTTGACTACACCATAACTTCCTATATTTGCTGATGCCAAAGAAGGACACCTATATGCGTTAGTGGGTACCTACTGTCCTGTGGAAGACAGGGACATGAGCACCCAGGAAAAAAAACCCAACAACTTAATACAAGGATGCATTTTGAGTGGATTTTATGAAAATTAATAAAACAAGAAAATTATTATAGATTGATTAAAAGCTGGAACACTGACTCACAACCAGCCTTTGAGCTGACCTTTGAGTCCAATTTAAAACTTATGTCTTTACTTTTACACAGTGTTTACTATGTGTTTGTTTTCACTACATTCTTTACTTTGATCACAAAATAACATCTGCACCATATAACTGTTGTATATGTTGTCACTAACCTATCCTGACAAATCTACAAGATATGTCACATTAAATGAGTCATCTTCATAAACCTTACTAACCAGTGACTGTTCTATAGTTAAAATTAACTATAACCAGAAAAAGTGCGATAAAATCTTTATGGAAAATCTACTTGTTGAGTACAACACAAGTGCAATATATGCGCTCACCAAAACGAACAAAAGATGCTTGAGAAATTAATGTAACTAGTTCTATCACTAATTAAACTACAAAATGTTCTAATAAAGCAGTATAATCCTTCTCTGTATTCTTCTCTAAGTCATATGGTCAAACAAGTATTATTTAATAAATAACACATCTTGCTAATGCACTTTTTTAATATAAATTATATTTTTATATTAATCACCTGGTATTAAGTGTTGTCACGCAAAAGTATAAAAGTGAACAAAAAACGTTTTTAAATCCAGAAATGCTACCTTGGGCCACACACTAAAGCGACACAGTTAAAAAATAAAAAATAAAATCATCATTTGGACACTTTTTTGGTTCAGAGGGAAAAGGGCAGGTGCTCTAGCACCACCTAGTGTCTACCTGTGCACATCCCTGGGAGTAGCCGAGAGTCATTCCAAACACATACTCTGAGTGTGACATTATTTGATATTGCACCAAATATCACATTTTAACAAATTGGCTCTGTCATTTAAAAAAAAAACTTTTTATCATATAATGATCTTGGTCCAAAGCTCTAGCATGAATGGCGAAGGGGCGATATTAATTTCTCCAAGAAACACTGGGCCTTTAAGGCTATGCATGGCAGTGATGGTAAATGTTTAGTTGCCACATAATAAATTTGTAGAACTTTGAACAGTTTGTCTATGACAAAAATTTGTTATGTGGAAAATGGTCTTCTAAGAATACAGTGATTTGAAAGTTCACAGATTTTCTCATGTCATGTTTTTGGTAACCATGCAGGAAATATAAAAACCTAATGGTCCTTGGTTGCTGCTTAAAGACTTCCCAGGACTACCAGTGATTTTTTTCCCCCATCATGGCAGCAGTTAGTTGCACAGTCAAGCTGCTAATCGTAACATGCACTGAACAATAAAGTAACATCTAAAAACAGCCAACTTTATCAGCTGTGGATAGCTGAGAGGTATGTACCATATGTTTTCTTCTCAAAAGAACAATCGCCACACTGACCAGACTTCCTGTTTTGGTTCATGCTGTTGTCATGACAACAGTGATGCCAGCTACAGTGACTCAGTGCCGAGCTGCTTATTTGCCCGTCACAATCTCTGCCATGTGAGGTTAGTAAATGTGAAGCTGTTTATAAAGAAGAGAAAAAAATATATATTTTTGACTAATATCATAAAAATGTATTGTACAGGCTAAAGAAGAAAGAAATACATATATGGTAATAGCCAAGCAATTTATTTCCTTGAAGGAACGCATATCACCCACTGCCTTTCAGGCCAGAGTTTCAGAATGAGATCATCCATGTTGGAAAATGATAAAGCTTTAACCATTTTGGGTCAAAATCTGAAATGTGCAATCTCATGAGATACTGTGATATCTCCAGAGACCTGAGAGTATGTGAGCTTGGAGTATGTGTTGTAAATAACTGCCAGATACTGCCAAACCAAATTTTAGCTCCATGTCTGTAAAATTTACTGAACTATTGCCATTTTTGTTTAGGTTATATAAATGTAATCAGTTGTAGTTATCAACACAATGATTACTTTTCGAAAATTACATTAAAATCTCTCATGAGATATTTTGCTAATGGTACAAACATGCACAGATAAAAAACATTAACGCCCTTTTGCCTTTGGCAGCAGACATTAAAAAATTTGAATTTAAGAAAATTTTACTTTTTATTTACTGTAAATTGCACTTTTTGAGCACCATTGCAAACACACTTAGCGAGCTGTGTGCAGGATGACAACAGGACAGTTCCCTGTGGGTGTTGACCCGACTTCCAAAACCCACAGAGTTCCAGTCTGATCTTCAGGATGTTTAACAGATTCATCAAAACTAATCCACAGACCCTGTCCTGATGCCAGACACCACAGGACCCCCAAACCTCTCCCCTTGCAGAGGTCCCATGTTATGTTTGTGTATGAAGGATGGGTACAAAGGTTTATTAATGTTTCGAAACAGCTTTATTTAAACTTCAGACAAAGGCAGCAAATAATAAAAGAATAAAAAGAATAAAAATCATGCCAATAAAACAAATGCAAAACTCCTCGTCCCCACACTACAGGAAATATGTCAAAATAAAAGTCTTTCTCTGTCATTGCCTGTGAAGACACAGTGGTAAAGTCCTGCATGGCTTCTTCCAGTAAGTGGTGTGTCACATGTGAACACTGGGACACTTTGCATAGAGCTAAAAGGTTACAGACAGATGCAAAACTCTGCATTCAGCAGTTCCTCTTAAAGACAGTCTTGCTGAAAAAAACTCTCCTGAAAGTGTGTGTATGTGTTTATAGCTGTGAAATACTAGCCTCAAATGTATGGAAGCAAATCAGTCTGACCAGATTCTGAATGTTAAAAGACACTTAAATTAAAACACCAAAAATGATATGCAGTGAATATACTGTATGTACTGTATTTAAATTCAGTTATCAGTAACCCATTTTCAGTGTTAATTTTTAGTGTCAAAAACCATTAAATATTTTTCTTCTGTGTCAAAACATTGTTTTTTTTATAATGAAAAACATTCCAGGTAAAATTGTACATTTAAAAAAAAAATTGAATAATGAAAATTCAAAGTCTTCATTTTTGATTGATGATTGATTTGATTTGACCAAAGGAGCAGGATTTGCTGGATGCTTTTTGGCCTAATTCAAAATCAAATGCCAATCCTTGTGTTCAGCACTGAAACAGAATTTTAGACATTAAATCTAAAATCTCAAAATAAACCAATCAGAAATGAGGGCTTTGAAACAAAGAAACAAACAAACAATATGTTGACACTGAAAAGTAACAATGAAAATTGGCAAACAAAAATTGAAAGAGTTGAATTCAAAGATAAATAAAAAATGCATCATATTCACTGCATCATTTTTTGGGTGTTTCAATTTTAATGGTTTTGTTTTATTTAAAATCTGGTGAGAATGATTTTCTTCCATACCAAACATCTCAGTATGAGATCCATCTTCCGTGATTGTCGGGTTAGATTTTATCCACCTCTTTTGATAAACTCCACCACAAATCTGACACACAAACAAAAACACATCTAATATAATTTACTACCTCACCCAACCCTCCCAAGCCACACAGTGGCCCAGCAATAAAAAAAAAATTGACAGAATCAAACTAATTACCGCCAGAATGCCTTATTATTACAGTTGGTAAAGTACAGTTTTATACAAAATAAGACAAATTTACAATTGGTATAAAACAAATTTGGGAGTTTAAGGTGGACATTGTCAGGCTCAAGACTTCCCTTTCTCCCTTTGTATACAAACTACATGATGACGCATGTCTGTTTACAGTAGGTGTCTGTAAAAGGAGGTGTATACCAGTTAATCAGAGGTCACATGACCTATTCCTGTCCTTTAATAAAGATTTACAAACGTGCATGAGCAAACACACACTCTAATTCAAAAGCACAATCCCAACATGTCCCTGAACCTGTCCCTGTTAGTGCAGCACAATGAATGATGGCACTGAAAGAAATCTCTTTAAAAAAATTACAATTAAAACTCACATAGTGATATATATTGTTTGGCTTTTAAATTTCTTTACAGATTGTGCTCAAAAATTGTACCCTAATTGTAACAGATATAATTAAAAAAATATTAATTTCTAGTTATTTGAATGGGTTCCTAAATTTAAAAGAAGCAAATTTTCCAAAAAATATTGAACAAATTCTATCGTCAAGAGTTTTTCCTCACTGGAAACTTTTAGCTCTTATTTTTGTTTGCAAAGACAAGGTATTTAAAAAGCTATGATGGATTTTTTAGATGGTCAAAACATGTTTCAAACTTTCATTGTGAGTTTTACACTAAAATGTCAAACAAATACCAAAAAATTAAAGCATGTCGGCAATAAAAAACAGAAAACAACCAAAAATGTATAATTAAGCAGATGAAGGCAGGATGCAACTAATATATATATATATATATATATGTTCTTGTTCAGAACTTTACTAAATTCTTCTAAAGGTGTGTTTTCTTTTCTGTTTTAGAAAGTTTCATAAAGAAATTATGATTCATAAGAAGATGAACAATAATATTACATTTTCATACATCGCAATTTTTGATCAAAGTTAATAACATTCGCTGTACACATTAAAATAAATTTTGATGTAAGATGAACTTTCATGTATAGAAATACAAAACATGAATAATTAGGATTGTTAAAATAGGCACTTATTCCATATTTGAGCTTTTTCTCTGTAACATTAGACAGCAACACAGGGCCTTTTGTGTCATGTATATCTTTAATAAACCTGTCTCTAAATTCTAATGTTTCTGTTTCACAAATCTATTTATTATCACCCGCTGCTGAAAGGATTTTAATGAAACCTGCAGAAAGTGAACTTTGGATGTAAATCTTTTGGAGTCAGCTTGATTCAAGATGGCTGTATTGTTCCATTTGTCCTAGCTGAGTTATTGTAGCTGCTGTAGTTGAAAAATGTTACAGTAAAGCTGTTTTTTTTACATCTTTAGAATCTTTTCTTTGCTGAAAACATGAAGAATAACTGCTTAGGTAATAAATGAAGCTGATGACTGTCTTTAGTATCGACTTTAATATGTTTAATTAATTAATTTCCAGGGATAGACACAATGCAAACCCCGTTAGCTTTTCTAAGGCATTTTCAATTTAAAGTTAGCATCTATGCTAATTGTTGCTCAGCAGCCTGTGATTATTAGGGTACTGTTGACATATAGTACTATAAATGCTTTATTTTGCATAAAAATATATTAATCAGTTTTTTTTATTTATCTACAATAATTAATTTCAATTAGTAAACTTGTATTTCTGTTTTTCACAGTGTTTTAGATAAACATCACTAAACTTACCAGCTGCCTGGTAGTGTTTACTGACAAACCTAATAATCACAGATAACCAAAATGGATTGATAAAGGTTTCATAATACCATCGTAGCCATCTGAATAATAATCGAATTGAAAATCATGAGGTGCCTAAATATTCCCACCCCTAATGGAAAAGTTAGGCTGTCTCCAGAGCCATTTTAGCTCCATAGCCTGCAGTAACTCCCAGTGGCCACAAAGAGGAGGTGCTGTTACTGTTACACCAGCTCTTCCTGAGGGGGCTCAAGTGTTCAAGACTTGGTTTACAAGAAACAGTGATGAGGCTGCACACAGGGCATGTTTCTGTGTCTGTGTGTAAGTATGCTGATCGTCAGTGGCAGTGTCTTTATTATCTCTATATTTCTCAGTTTTCCAACTAGGAAGTGTCCATGTGAAGCTGACTTTGGCACAGCAACAATAAAAAATAAAAATAAAAAAGATTATCTTTTGGCAGGATTGTCAGTAGAGAATTCATAATACCATCCTATTTTACAATTAAGTAGTTTTTCTTTCATTAAAAGCTTATCAAACATTCTTTCCACCTCCATCACGGGCTCTGTTCTCAGATGGATCAAAGCTGAAGGCTGTGATATTGCCCCACACATGCAAACTCCAATCTGAGGGGACTCCATTGTTAGACGTGTGTTCTTGAATACAGAAATCCCAAAAACCACTCTGTGTGTGTTGCCATGACGGAGGAGCCCAGAAGATTCATGGCCAGAGTTTTTATGCTGTCAGGTCTGATATGACCAGTTTTTCTATTTTATTCCCAATCTCTCCAGGAACTTGAAGCTCCTCGGCTTCATAGTCATCATCAAATGCCCTGAGAACATAATTCACATAAAATAATTAGTATTTCTACTATTTTCTTTACAAACTGATTATTTTATGTGGTTAGCCTGTATATGTGTGTTATTGCGTACCCCTCATGTAGCTGCTCGTTAGCCGTCTCCTCTGCTACCAGTATCTCATACTCCTCTGAGGCGTATTTATCCCAGTCAGATGGCTCAGGACCTTCATTATCAATATCCTGAAACATAAATTCAAATGTCACTATTGTACAGCTTTCACAATAATTAAACAATCAAAAACAAAAAGGATACAGACAGAGAATTTTGCTCTTTAGAGTAGAAGTACAAAAAAATAAGAGGACAACTTCAAGTGATAGTTCAGATCTTTTAAAAGTGGGTTCTGACAGCAGCAATCTACTTTGCTCAGACTAGCCATTAGCTTATCAGTCTGGTCAGAATAAAAATCTATTTAGCCAAACTTAAATTAATGTAAACTATTGCTTTTAACCCTCCCATGGACTTCGGGACAAATTGACCCGAAGTTACAAGGGCTGCTCTTCCTCTCTTTAGTTACGAGGGCTTCAGGAGGGTTAAATAGTACAAAAACAATTATAATAAATCCAAAGTCAGCATTTACTGATGATAGTGTGAACCTTACAGTCAGTAAAATACAAATACAATGAAAATGTTAATGCCCACAGCAACTCAGAGGAAAACAAATAAAATGTGATCCATCAATCATTCTTTTTCAGTGATTTATCACCTGCCAACAAAAGGTAAAGGTGGAACATTAATGTTTTTGCCCATTTATGTGTGTGGGACTGTGGGTGTGTGTATCTGTTACCAAAATATCTAATGAATTACCAGACAAAGTTTAATGAAACCTTCAGAAAGTATATATTGCATGTATGTCTTCAAGTGATTAACTTTTGAGGACAATTAATACAAGATGGCTGCAACAATCAACTGACCTTAAAAAACAGAAAAAATGGTTTTACAGATATTAAGCAAAAACTGGTTGCAGTAGAAGTCATACATAAAAAAATACTTAGAGCGTGACATCTTGCGATACTGCATTTGATTGTGCAATGCAGAAATGCTAGGCCTTTAATCACTATTCTACTTCATCAGACACTTTTCTTCTATCTTTTTTCCTATTTCAAACTCTTAGTGCATGCAGTACAAACAAGAAATGTACCTTTTGCACAGCAAATGGATCTCTTTGTTCATGGTCCAGGTATTTCTCCAGATTAAAGAAGGTGTCAAAGAATATGTGAGCCATCCGGCAGCGCTTCAGATCACTCAGGGTTATTTTACCTGATGGAAACATAGAAATGAATTCAGAAGCAGTATCATATTTTAATGGTACAGTCTCACTGTCCAATAGAAAAAAACCCAAAGATGTCTAACCTGTACTCTCTGGTTTGACCAGGTCGAGCATCTGGCAGAGCAAATCCTGGAAGGGCAGAGGTTCAATACCCATCCTTTCCATCCTCTCACATTGCTCTTCATAGAAATATTCTAACTCATACATGGACAGGATGCCGTCACCATCTGCATCCATGCAGCGGAACCAGTACTCTATACTAAAAAGACAAAGGACAAAAACCATGCAATTAAGAAGCAGCAGGGCTGACAATGGTGAGTGTGTTGCTGAATATTTACACACAGTGACTTAAAATACCTAAACAGACGCCCAGTCATACACATGTGCTTATTACCTGGTGGGGTTTTTCTTGTCTTCCTCAGATATGAGGAACCAAACAAACTCAGCGTAGCTCATCCTGCCTTCTCTCTGCACAGCGTTGCCCCTGGAAACCAAACTGAGACGTTAACTTTCAGCTTCCATGGTGAAGTTAATTGGCTTCTGTGTGCTCATGGATGTGTTTCCACTTACCGAGTAACAGCCCCGGAAAACAACCTCTCGATGATTCTGTTTGAAGACGCTGTCAGGAGTGACAGTAAGAAATCATGAACACATATAACTGGGTTCTGATAGAACAAAACAAGTAAATACTGTTTTAATGTCCTCTGCAAACTAACTTAGAGAACAGAAAAACATTTTATATCAGGCAAAATGAAGTATTAAGATTAGGATAAATAGATAGTACTGCCCTAAAGATATACTTTATACCTTTTAAAGTGAAGTTCTGTGGACAGCTTTATGAATAATGAATATCCTACCCGTTTTAGATAGCTCTTTGAACAACCTCAGTTTGGAGAAACAGAGTTTAATTCTTACCAGATTGATGAGCTAACAGCTTGTCCAAGCAGGGCCATAACCAAAAATGGATTGTGGTCATCTTAAAACAACTTTGGTTTCAAAAACTTCATTAAAGCTCATGTGAACATTATTTCACAAACTTTTACATTACCGACTAGCCATTAGCTCATCAATCTGGTCAGAATTAAACTCTATTTCTCCAAAGTGAGGTCATTCAAAGTTATTATTTGTACAAAATCTTTCTGTAAAACCCTACTTATGAAGATCTGAGCTATGCCTTTAAAGGCATAGTATGGTCATTTTTGAAGTGATGTTTTGTCAAACACTTATCAATAGTTACTACCTTGTCAGTCACGACAACAGTCATAGGGCATGGAGTATGGACAAAAGGGCAGGTCTTCATTCAGCTAGTCAAACGAGGGCTCGTTTTGCATCATTAACATAAATGCTGTTCAGGTGAAAAAAACAGCAACAAACTAAAGAAAAAGTACCATGTAAAAAATGGAACGGTTTAATATTAGCTAATGTAGCATTGTTTTATATCAAGATGTTGTTTTTGAGAAAGAATCATTCTATATGCCTGAAAACAATATAAAACAGGCCCTTATTTGGCTAGCAATGAGCCGAGCCTGGATGTAAACTTTTACCTTTTTCTTCATACTCTGTGTTCTGAGACTGATATCACAGATCATAAGTTACTTACTAAAAACTATTTGACAGAACATCACTTCAAAATGACCAGACTAACCCATAAGGAAAGTGCACTGAACTAGGTTTGTGATTTTTAGTTAAAAGCGTACAGCCACAAACTTGTAACGATACATGAGGTCCACATACACTTTGTCCAGAAAAACGAACCAACAGATTAAGCAGAACTTGTGTTTTGTTTTCTTTAATATTAATATTGCTGGCAAAAGAATTTTGCACACCATCTCATTACTCTTTATCCCTCAGCATTTGCATTTACTGCTGTTTTTATATTCAAAGTGCACTGTAGTTACTAATACCATATGTAAATAAAAAAAATAAGATGAGAGACAAAAGTAAACAAACAAAGACCTAAACTATCCATTTAAGTCAAGATATAATCAGATGTTTTTGAAAAACCTCAATGAAAATGTTTTTATTGTGTATTTTAGATGGAAAAAATCTTCACATTGTGCTTACCATGGTCGTTGTATCTTGCCAGGTCCTTAAAGTCAATGTACAGGTCATGATCTGTGTCTAGCTCCCAGAACTTGCAGTAAATGACATAAAAATGTTCATAGGAGAAGTAGTCAGTGATCTGGTTGATGTCTTCCTCTTCCTCCAGCAGGGCCAGAGTCTGCAGGAAGTTGCTCCTGCGCAACTCTGTCATGTTGATGCGGCCTGTCCATGAACGGTTCACCACATAGAATATCCTCTGAATCACCTGTGAGAACACAATAGAACAGTAGCTACATCAGAATTACAAGGACTACAATCCTTTTAAACATGACAAAAATAGGGACAGATTATTCATTCAAAAGTGGTCTTTTTTGCATCAGTCTTATGCTATTTAGGCCATTTTCTCTTCAGCTTTTATTTAATATTTGCCATTTTACTTGTTCTTATGGGCAAATATGTTGCAACAGGAAAAATACAAAAAAGATAGAATTATAAAGCTTACGCACAAAGCAAAATATATAGCATATAATTATCTTTATTCAAGATTTTAGTGCAGCAGGTTTTATAACAGTGGAAAACAGGGGGTCCAGGTACTCTTCCTTTAATGCAAAACCCACAAAATTGACCAAAAAGTGGATTAGCAACAGTTTCCTGATATCAATCTCCAAGGGCCACTCATGTCCCATTAAGTAGCTGATCTGAACTAAAGGAGAAGTGTCTGAAAATGGACATGTGGCAGGCTGGGGTCTCATCAACAAATGAACTGCAGAGAGGGCAGCAGTGTTTCAGTGATGTCACTGAACTTTTGGGAAACAAACCTTCAATTTCAGCTGCACCAGTCCAACTGTTATAATGTTGACAAGGTTGCATCTGCTAACTATATAAGACAAGGTTACTAAGGACTGTTATTGATCAAGGTTGACTGCAGCTGGTAGTTTCTCTTTGCAAAAATAAAAAAGCGCTCATTGGATTGACGAATACTCATCCACCCCCTCAGATGGAAGAAAATTGGTTAGGATGTTCAGGAACAACAAGGATAAGTCAGATTAAGATGTTTGGCCACAATGACAAGAAGTATGTATGAAGGAGCCAAAGTTGAGAACACTAAACCAACTATCAAACATGTTGGTGGTAATATCATGCTGTGATACTGGTGCATTGCACAAAATGGACGAAAAAATGAAGAAGGACTACCTCCAAATTCTTCAACTTCACCTCAACTCAATGGCTAGACAATTAAAACTTAAACACAATGGTGTATTCCAACAGGACAATGCTTCCCAAACACACATCAGAACTAGTTTCTGATTGGATAAAACAGACTGACATTAGGCTTTTGGAATGATCTTCTTAAAGGCCCAACCTCAACCTAATTGAAAATTTTGGACTATGATTAAAAGCCGGATCTGTTTCAGAAAAAAACAATCAATTTAAATGAACTCAACCAAGTCTGCCAAAAAGAGTGGTCAAATATCACCCAGAATTACCAACTGACTAAGGAATACAAGCATCCTGCAAAGGATCAATAAAGTCTGTGGTCGAGGTGCAACTTGCTTTGGGACATTTCACCAATTATTAGTGGGGGTATATTTGACCATATATGTGTGTATCTGACCCTGTGTGGATTAGAAGAAATCCAAAATAAATTCAAACTTGTTTTTAAAAGTAATTGGAAGTATATATTGTATAACTGATTTTGTAAAACCATAGTGACATAACAATAAGGTCAGATGTCAATGGGGACTGAAAAAAGGCGCCTGTGACATAAAAATCCATGTACTTTCTCAAATTCACAGCAAATAAGTATGAAGATGTGAGTCAGTTTGATTAACTTTCCTTCTTTCAAAGTCACTGCCACTGTTTAGTTTGAAAAATACTAAAAATATCAACATTTGCTAACATTTTTACTACTTCCCTTATGCACTATCACTACTTCACCTACCTACCTAATAATATAATTGATATCAATAATACAAAGAAATTACCTAAAAAATCTTAAGTAAAATGTAAAACTTAACTTTTTTATGCACTTATGGAGCTTCCTTCCATGTTTTTATTCTGACTGACCCTGTGACCAATACCTTAACAAACAAAATGGCTTCCACGAAACAGCTTGAACAGCTTAAAATCATACCTTCCTTGAAAAAGACCAGTTCAAATCAATATTTAAAAGCCTGAAATTAATCTGACATTCATGCTCATGATGAGTGGATGGGAACTTCTGCAACTGCAAACACACAGACACATAATTTATATTTTCTGTTACTTACCGTTGTTATGTAGCGGGAGTGGAATTCAGGTGCATCTTTCAAAAATGTGAGTCCAGGATGAGTGTCTACTATGTCCTAATTGTACAATAAACAAAAGTTAAAACAAAAGTACAAAAATGTGTAATGCTTCTGATTCCTAAACTGGTAAAAAGATGCCGACCTGCAGTAAAGGAATAAAGTCTTCCTGTTCCAAATAGTTAGAGCCAGGTTTAGATAACATGTAAATAAATCTTGAAGCATCGTCATGGCAGCTGTGCAGCAACCTACAGAAAAGGAGAGACAAGGATTTAGGAGGTATTTGATATATACCTAACTATCGTGATATTCTATTGGAAACATTTGAATAATTAAGAAAAACAAGTTTGACTTACTTCCTCCATGTTGCAACAAATGAGTGAACTGACACAAAACCTGTCCTCTCACCACCTGTTGCATAAAACATGGGGGCCTTCCAGTAAAGTGGACACCCACAAACCTGAATAGAAACATGTGCAAAATTACAAATACTGAACACACACACAAAAAGAAAAACATGTCAGTTAAAGAAGTAAACCTATTTAAAAGTTGGCTAATTAATTTGATCAATTATTAGGCCAATTTATGCTATTTTAAAATAACTGGAACTGGTTACACCTGATCATAGTAAATCTATTAAAAGTCAGGCAAATCTTTGCTTAAAACTTTGCCATTACCTGTTACTGTCAAGTCAGTTTGTCTGTTAGCAAATTATCTCATAAACCACTGGACAGATTGTAATGAAAGTCTCAAAAAGTACTTTTTGGATGCACCTCTGCAACTAACTAACTTTTGGAATCAACTAATTCAAGATAGCCGCCACAGGTAATCAACCTTAGCCAACATAAAAGTGCCTATTTAGTCAAATTTACAGTTACTGACCAAATGTCAGTAACTGTACTGACAAAATAATCAAATACTCTGAGTACTATACATCTTTGAGATCTCGCAACATTGCCTATGATCACCCATAACCTCAATTACACTGTCATTCTCATCATAGGATGATCTTAGTTTACCACTTTGACATGAAGGAGCACAGATGATATGCATTCCATTAATTAGATGATAAATATGGGTACAGATCTGCAGTAAGTCATGAGGCTAAATCACTCAGTCATTGTTTTTTTTTTTATTTTCTCTCCAAAATGTGTTAGATTGTTTGAATATTAAACTGTTATATATATATACGTCCAAAAAACTTACAAATGGTCTCCATAAATCAGTTATTCTGATACTTAAAAATCAGTACTGACATTGGCTATTAAAAAACTAATTGCTCAATGTGTAGTTTGTTGTCTAGAAATAAAAACAAATGTATATCCTAGATAGAATAAATTGTGTTGTTTGTTAGAGATAAGACAAAATAAAAATACCTGCCAATAAATATCAACAGCTAAATGAGATTTTTCTTTTGTTTACATTTTTAAAGCAGAATAATTGAAACATAAAGCTAAGTTAAATTGTTTCTAGATTCAGAACATTATCATGTTTGCTTTTAAACTTCTTACCTTGGCAATTTTGCCCATTTCATAAATGTCTGCCTTCTCCTCCTCAAATTCAGTGAATGCTGTCTCGATGGCAGTGATGACTATGTCGTGGTTGGCAGCCGGGCCCAGGGCAGGGAGCCCATGGGGGTAGTAGAACCTGGGAATGTTAATGGCAGGAGGAGGGGGGGTTACTATCACCGGAGCTGGAGGAGGGCTTGGTGAGCGCTGTGTGGGGACTGGAGTAGCTGTGGCTGGCAATGGTGGGGGTGTCCCTGGTTTCTTTTCTGGTTTGGACTGGACCTGAAAAGGTAAAGAGATGAGATCAAGAGTGGAAATGGACAGCCAGGGTTGGGACTGATTCTGTCATATTTATTCCCATCATGTACAGTGTTGATGGTCTGGATGTTTTTTTTATGACACTTCACTTGTTTTTAATACTTCTCTTACAATTGTTTTAGTCACCACATCAGCTAAATGAGTACTAAGCAACTCATTATTTTTCTTTCAGACTTTTGCAAGTAAAGTTTCATGTAAAACTATACATTTAAAAACTAAAACATTTCTGAAGAAATGTTGACGGGTGTCATTGAAGCTCCAGCCCTAAATTCAAATAGAACTTTGCAATAATCTACACTTTGAAAAAAAGCCTAAATCATGATCTATAAACTGCAAATAATTGTAAAGCGAAACCAAGAACAAAAACATGTTAAAGGTGCTGCCAGTGGCTTATTATTGTCACCATGGTAACCATACACCTTCAACTGTCACTCCCTGACTGCTAAGTTAATAGACTGAAAATAAGCATCAAACAGTTAGGTGCTGTGCAAAAATTATAAGTAAGATCTTGATTCTTAAACCGTGACTAGCAGAAGGTCCTGTTGGTCACATATGTGTGAACCTTTATGTTTCTGCAGTGTTTCATGTAGAAGATATGCAAGTTTGAAAAGACCGTCCAAATAAAAATTTGAAAAGAGTATTTTTTATTCAAAATATAACTAAAGTCGATTTAAGCTTGGCTGTGCATTCTCTGCAATCTGAGGGAATTTGAGACAAAACTGTAAGACCTATAGCAGTGAGAGACACACTGGGTGAAAGAAAACAAAAAAGCCTATGGTCTGGTGTATAAGTTGTATATGTATTAAAAAAAAAAGTTGTAGGAATCAGAAGAAGTTGCAAAAGAATAGAAAGTTTTAGACTGCTCAAAAGTTAGTGTGAAACATCATCAATTTTTCCATGGAAAAATAAAACTTAAATTGCAATTGTGTAAAAAAAAAAATATATATATATATATATATATATATATATACATATATAAAAATGCCAGTTCTGTCATGTGAAGTCAAGTTTTATGTGATCTGTTTAAACTTTGAATGATGTTTCTATCATGAAGTTAGCCCGAGTTGTGAAGCTCCATACAGGCTTGGGCTTTCTCATCTGTTTTACTTAAATCCCATTCATCTCCACTGGGGTTTTTTTTCTTGCAATTTTTTGCAAATTCTATTTTCACTGTGACTCGTACCACAACTAAAAATTATGGTAAACTATTCTTCATAGAGATATTACTTTTTGGTATATAATTTGCATGTTTTTTTTTCCAAAACTGCAAAATGATAGTAATAACAGCAACAGCAACAGAATATCAATAAAGGCCTTTCAATGTGTGTACATTGCCATCCTTAAAAGGTGTTTTGTGCAATCTGAACTAATGAGAAAAGTTGAATCAGCTTTTAGACTTTTTTTCTTTTCTTTTTGAAATCCAAAACTTGTAGAAAAAACTTGGATTAATTTAATTTTTTTGACCAACAAACTCACATCATACAGTTCACACCAGTTTACACTGCCAAGATTGAATGGTAACTTGGTAACTTGAAATCTTGAATTCAGTACTCACTCAGGGGTGGCACTGAAAAGTTACAGCTTTCACACTATAGCACAAAGCGCAGCAATGAATTACTGTATCTTAAAGGTCCAGAAGGTTGTCCCTGGCACTTCTCTGGCCTTCATACTGTGTGTATTGAGCAGGACAGCTGTAGCAGTGTTTCCCTTCATGGAGTTCATTCTGTCACTCTACTCCTGCACCCTCACCCCACCCCCACTACCCCATGTATGCTATAAATATCCTGCCAATATCTGTCTCCAAATAGTTTTGCTGTCCATGGCATGTAGCTCTGTTTGCGTAACAGCAAAAGAACGCTTCTACTGTATTCAGTTTATTGTCATCTGTAGATATACATATAAATAAATGGATAATTTGAAAAAGAACAACAACAAGTGTACACTTGTGTATTTTTCGAACTTTTTCAGATTGAGTCCTTGCTTGTTCATCCTGCCTGATGAACTGACTGACCTGTTGCTGCTGGAAAGATTTGAGTCTCTTCTTGAAGCGTGAGGGGAGGACAAAGTCACACCCTCTGGCCAGGAATGCCAGCTCACCCCTCAGGTCAGGGTCCCGCCGTAACGATGTCTCTTTGATCATCATAGTGAGGGCCAAGACTTGTAACCTCCCCGCCCGATACAACCACCGGCGTGCGTACTGACCCAGAAGGCACAGAGTTTGCCAGGGGACTAAAAAAGTTACTGAACTGAACTGTAATGAATAAATCTACTTAAACAGCTCAGATATATGAAGAGCAAAAAAAGGCAAAATATCTCAGGAAAGCAATGGATTATTCCAGGTTTGTGTGCCCTCTAGCAAAAACTCACACTCACAAAATCTCTCTCCTAAAAGCTCCACTTGTACAGACAGACTTCAAAAGTTGTATCCTGGAGAGCAATAATCCACTGGTATATCTGTGCAATCAGGTATTCCTCAGACGTCCTGAATAACAGTGCAGAAGTGGGGACAGAACCATGATACCATACTGTTTTATGGCCAACTGCTGTTCCAAACTGCAGCTTGTCTGATAGGAAGAAAGCCTTCGACTGTCCCCATGTCAGCTCTGGATGTTTGCATTTGGTGCAGCCTCAGTGGTGCCTGCTGCTCCAAGCTGGGCTCTGACAAACTGCACTGAGAAACATGAGCCATGGCAATACACACACACATGCACACACACTCTCTGCAAACTGTCTGTCTAATCATTAGGGTGGATAGTTTGGTGGGGAGATGGGTGCAAACATGTTGCATTTCAATGTGTAGTGTTTTACAGGATCTGAGCCCTTCTTAGTTCCTGCCTGGAACTAAAGTTAGACAGCGGGAAGTTATAACTCCAAGTGATTAAAATAATTTTACAGGAGACAGGAAGCTCCAGTCTAGGCAGCGTGTGAATGGGTGGGTTAGACAAGTGAGCTGAAATATTTTCATCAGATATTTAAGATGAAGTGATGACTCAGCAGGCGAAGCACCTGTTGTTCAATTTGTTGATGTAGAGAGTTTCTACTGGATGAGCTTCCTTTGGAAACAAAATGTTACAATCCATGTCTGCCACTGTTGACTAGAGATAAATCTACTAATCATTATTACTGATGAAATAATGTGAGCTTACAGTCAATAAAAAGGTCACAGACTCCATTCAGTACTGGGGGAAAGAAAGAAAGAAAGAGAAGCAACAACTCCTAATTTAAAAACTGAAACCAAAGACTATGATAATGTTGTTTGGAAGTCGTCCTACTGATGAATAAAGTTTAAAAGCAATGGACTTTCAAATGATTTTAGCAGGCAATAACTTTAACACCTATAGAACAGATATCCCCAAATGATTTTAGCCTATTTTTGAGCTTGCCAAAAAATGCTAGAGTTGATGAGACTGGAACTGTTTTTCTGAAACATTGACGCTTGCAAAAAAATTCTAAATTAACATATTTCTTAGCTCAGATAATTTTTCATTTATTGTATTAACTATAAATGGCTTTAGAAAGAGGTATTTTCTGTTGACACTTAAGATCTTCTGAACAATGACAATCTGAGGGTGCAATAAACTGAGAACATGAGTTTCTACCAGGGACCTATAGTACCTTAAAAAATATTCAGTCCCTTTGAAGTTTTTCACATTTTGTCACATTACACTGGTCACCCTAAGTTAAAACCACCAATTTCAAAGTATTTTACTGGAATTTGATGGACCAACTTAAAGTAGTGGATAATTGTGAAGTGGAAAGAAAATATGTGGTTTTTACAATTAAAAAACTGAAAATTGCGTGGACATCGGGGGCAGTTCCCCTGGACTGGCAGACTGGGGTGGTGGTCCACTTATTCAAAAAGGGGGACCGGAGAGTGTGTTCCAATTACAGAGGGATCACACTCTTAAGCTTCCCTGGTAAGGTCTATTCGGGGGTTCTAAAGAGGAGGGTCCGCCAGTGTGGTTTTCGTCCTGGTCGTGGAACACTGGACCAGCTCTATACCCTCAGCAGGGTCCTTGAGGGTGCATGTTAGTTCGCCCAACCAGTCTACATGTGTTTTGTGGACTTGGAGAAGGCGTTCGACCGTGCCCCTCGGGGAATCCTGTCGGGGGTACTCCGGGAGTATGGGGTACCGGGACCTTTGATACGGGCTATTAGGTCCCTATATGACTGGTGTCAGAGCTTGGTCCGCATTGCTGGCAGTAAGTCGGATTTGTTTCCGGTGAGAGTTGGACTCCGCCAAGGTTGCCCTTTGTCACCGATTCTGTTCATAACGTTTATGGACAGAATTTCTAGGCGCAGCCAAGGTGTTGAGGGGATCCGTTTTGGTGGTCTTAGGATTGCGTCTCTGTTTTTTGCAGATGATGTGGTCCTATTGGCTTCATTGGGCTGTGATCTTTCGCTGACAGCGGTTTGCAGCCGAGTGCGAAGCGGCTGGGATGAGGATCAGTGCCTAAAAATCTGAGGCCGTGGTCTTGAGCCGGAAAAGAATAGAGTGCCTTCTCCGGGTCGGGGAAATGAGTTTTCTCTGCAGGGTGTCTGGGCTCTCCCTTTGAGATAGGGTGAGAAGCTCGATCATCCGGGAGGGACTCAGAGTAAAGCCGCTGCTTCTCCATGTCGAGAGGAGCCAGTTGAGGTGGCTCGGGCATTTGATTAGGATGCCTCCTGGACGCCTCCCTGGTGAGGTGTTCCGGGCACGTCCTGCTGGGAGGAGGCCCAGAGGAAGACCCAGGACACACTGGAGGGACTATGTTTCTCGGCTGGCCTGGGAACACCTTGGGATTCCCCCGGAGGAGCTGGCCCAAGTGGCTGGGGAAAGGGAAGTCTGGGTCTCCCTGCTTAGGCTGCTGCCCCCGCGACCCGACCCCGGATAAGCGGAAGAAGATGGATGGATGGATGGATGAAAAACTGAAAAAGTGTGATGTTCATTTGTTTTCAGCTCCTTCACTCTGATAACTAAAATCCAGACCAACCAGTTGCCTCCAGAAGTCACATAATTAGTAAACAGAGCCCACCTGTGTGTATTTTAATCTCCGTATAAATCCAGCTGTTCTGTGAAGGCTTTAGAGGTCTGTTACAGAACATTAGAAAACAAACAGCTTCATGAAGAAAAAACACACCAGACAGGTCAGGGATAAAGTTGTTCAGAAGTTTAAAGCACGGCTCAGTTATAAAACAATATTCCAAGCTTTGAACGGAGCTCTGTTCAATCCATCTGAAAATAGAAAGACCACAGCACAACTGCAAACCTACCAGGTTTATGTCGTCCACCTAAACCTGTTAAAGACAGCAAAAGACTTGAGACTGGGGCAAAGAATCACCCTCCACCAGGACAACATTGTGAAATATCCAGCCAGAGCTACAATGGAATGAGTTAGATCAAAGTATATTCATGATTTAGAATGACTCAGTAAAAGTTCTGACTTAAATCCAAGTGAAAATCTGTGGCAAGACTTGAAAACTGCTGTTTAGGTGCTCTCCATCCAACCTGACTGAGCTTGAGCTGTTTCACAAAACATAATGGGTAAAAATTTCAGTCTCTAGATGTGCAGAACTGTTAAAGACAGACTTCAAAAGTCTTGCAGCAAAATGTGGTTCAACAAAGTGTCGACTCAGGGGGACTGAATACAAATGTATGGTCCACTTTTCAGATTTTTATTTGTAAACACTTTTGAAAATCATGCATCATTTTTATTCCACTTCACAATTATGAGCTACTTGGAGTTGGTTTGTCACATAAAATCCCAGTAAAATACTTTGAAGTTTGTGGTTGTAAAGTGACAAAATGCGGAAAAGTTTAAGGGGGTTAATAATTTTTCAAGGCACTGTATTTTAAAACCTGTGGAGATCAATTTAACATGAAGACGCAGACCTGAACACGGTGAACAAGTTGCTGAAGAGAAACAATTGGGAGCAGACAGATTTCTCAGATGTTCCACTGAGGTTGACTATCATATCAACATAAACGGAGAATTTACTGCCCTCTAGTGCCACAGACTCTCCATTATGGTAACTCAATCACATGATGCATTTATACATAAATACATGTTTACTCTTTGATTAAAACACTTTAGCAGCTAAAAATATTAAGGTCCTGGTCGTGAAAAGCCTTCTGTGCTTTGAATGTCTTTTTGGTATTGATGGTATTATATTAAGCTGCTTATAATCTATGTTTTAAAAAAAGTGGGCTTAGATTGTAAAGACAGAGTTTTGAGCTGGATCTCTCACAGTGGACACGGAAAAGTTCAGAAATTGTGCACGTCTGTAAAACTCATAAGAAAATTAAGTGAGTCACCTTCTGATTTTTTTGGGTAACTCCTCTTAGCTCCCTGTGCGCTCTGCTGAATTCTTTGGAACAACTGGACTCTATAATGAAGCCAAGGTTGCATACCAATCCTACACACAGACACACACACTTGCAAACACATTGTCTTCTTTCAAGCCTCCACTAACCTCTGTTCTGCAGAGGGAAACACTGTACAGTCACCTTCTCATGATAAGAAGCAAACATGCACTCATATTCTTCCTTCTAAACTTGTATTTGTACTTCTCTTAGTCTGATACTTCCTCAGCTCGACTTTAACAACAGAAGCAATCTCTCTATAAAGATATGTGTGTATGTATTTAACTGTGAGTGTGTAAAGGGAGCCTGACCAGATGCCACCGGGCAGCTGCGTGCTCTTTTTCTGTCTGACTGACATTTGGTGAAAGTCAGCACTGTCAAAAATGGCTCTGCTTGGTACTAAAACCTGCCCCAGTTTGGAAAAAGGTGGAAGGAGATTTGAATTTTCAAACACTTCACACATTTGAGATTAGCACCAAATTGATTTTACTTGATCTTAACCCTCCTGTGACCTTTGGGTCAAATGGGCCAAAAGTTACAAGGGCTTCTCTTCCTCTCTTCAGTTAAGAAGGCTTCAGGAGGGTTAAAGTGTAGCTTTAAGCCAACTCTTTGGAAGATCTTCAGGTGCTGGACAGCAGTATGTAGAAGAGTCTGCTCAGGTGACATGAAAACAACCTCTGGAACAAACTGTTCTTTTTAAGGATACACAAAGTCAGCAGTGATGCAGCAATGTACAGTCAGAAGACTTAAAATAACTACTGAAGTAGCCCAGTGTATGAGTTTAGGTTATTTATATGATTTATTTGTTAAATTTGATTGAAAAACTCAAAATTACACTTTATTATATGTTATTCTATTCTAAAAGAACACAAATTAGGTATGTTTTTGTCAACTCTAAGTTAGTTCTAACAAGGTTGAGTCCTCTGGAGGACTGGACGTGTTCTTTGCTGAAACGGAGAACCACAAACCCAGACCCTGACCAGTGGTCATTCTTTATGTTGCAGTGATGGAAAAGGAAAGAAAACCAACTTAATCAGACCAGGACTCTGATGTTTACTCCTATCTCCAGGACAGCAGTCACTCTTTCAGAGATGAAGATGTGCACATCCCTGATGGAGAGGAACGCTGGTTCAAGAGAGGAGTAAAGGAAGCCACCTTTGTGAAGAGAATCTGTATGTCATTAAACACGGGTGGAGGCCTCCACGTCCAACTGCCCCCCTCTTCCAATGCTGTTATTGGGAGTATCACTCAGCCCTCTGTGAATAGCAAATGGCCAGGGAACTAACGATCGGTCTTTAGGCTGATGGTCCTCCTTCTGCATGTGAATAACTAGTTTTGGGTGTCACCAGCAACTGGTTAATTCACTACACACTGATGCTTACAAGACTGAGTTTGCTTGCAGCTGCAGAGATTGAAGAAGTCTTTTTGATAAAAGACAAAACATTTCAACAAAGAAGAAGAACCCGTCCAGAGGACTTGAATCAACCCTGTTAGATTTATCTACCTGGATTATTGTTCATGCATCAAGACAACTCTAAGTTAGATAACTTTAAATTTAACTTTTTTAAAAAGATCAAAGTTTTGTCATAATAATTTTTTGCCTCTAAAAAACTTTTAGTTACTTTTAGGGTCTTTTTAAGGTGGTCAGCCCATTATCATTAAAGCACCCTTATTACTATCCGGTTAAAATGTTTCGTCCAGTATCTCGCTGTGCAGCTTTGAAATAAAACATGCAAAATGTACACCAGAACCTGCATATTGATCTAAAATAGTGTGCTATGCCTTTTGGTAGCCCTGTGTTGCACAACTGCAAAAAAGAAAAAAATCATGGTGATCAATGAAATTTTGATGAAACGCATGAGAAAATCCGGCCCTCTTTGGAGCTCTACATCTCAGACATATTTCACATTAAAAACATCATTCATAGTTTATACAAGTCACTGAAAGTTGGACTTTACATATCCAAATTTTGATATATTTTATGGTTTTTACACAATCACAGTTTAGGTTTTATCGTTTTTTTCACAGAATGTTTAACTAAGAGTAGATAAATGTCACACTAACTTGAACTGTCTAGAATTTTCAAATCTTTTGCAATCAATCTCTTCTTACTCTCACAACTCTTTTTGGTACATAGGCTATACGACTTACACATCAAAACAGTCTTTTTTCTCTTCTTTTACTCAGTGTGTCCTCACTGCTGTGGGACTTAAGGTTTTCACTTAGATTCCCTCATATTGCAGAGAGTGCACAGTCAAACTTTGATAGATTTCTGTTATAATTTAGCTTAAAATATTCTCTTTAAAACTGTTTTATTTTATTTGCATGTCTCTGTCACTGCAGCAACATACAAATGTATATATGTGATCATCAGATCTGACTTAAAGTTTTTGCACAAATATAAAATAAGAAAAATAAAAATTCACATAAACCTTATTTTTCCTCTTAAAACTGTGAATTTAAAAAAGTGTTAATTGATTTTGTGATATTTTATCTTTAGATTACCCCTTTGAACTGAATTTTTTTTAAATAAACCTCAATCAAAAATAACGTCCACTTGTCAGAACAATAATAGACTGCTCAAGCAACCTCTAATTAATCAGAAATAGATAAATAAAACAAAATGTGCAGTTACTTTTAACCCTAATATTAATGTCTATTCTGTGCACAGAAACAAATATAAATATATATATTACCATTAATAGCCAATAATGCCAGCAATGGCTGTAATGAGTCTATTTTCACTGTCGCTTGTGTTGATATTATCTTTTTACTATTTATTGTTTTGTGTTCAGCACTTCGGCCAACAGTAATTGTTTTAAACGTGCTGTATTTGATTGTATTTGTGTGCTGAGTGTTATGTCTGCAGGACTAGCCTCTGCTCAGCACCCAGATCTAATGTGACTCCATCGCTCCATAGCTCCAGGCACTGATCATATAAATACACAAAGGGAAGCAGAGAGGGTCAACAACTGCCACCTTTATCCAACTGTTAAATACACACTTAAAGTGCACATATGTTGTCCTCCAGTGTTTAATTAGAGCACACACACATTATAACATGTTAATGTGTGTGTGGGTCTACGTATGTCTTGATGGATTCACTTAACAGGAACTGTTTAATCCTGTCTGTAAGAGCAGCAAAATAGTGTGAACATGACAGCTTCCTACTCCCCCCACCACCACCCCCTCTCACACATGCACACACACAGCTGCTCTACGAAACTGGCTGTCTGCTGTGTGTAAACTTATCTGTGTAAAGTTAGCAACTGATTCATATTTATTTCTGCTTCAGGCACCAGGCAGAGTTTACTTATACACAAACACTCACTCAGTCATGGATGGAGGCACAGTTAGTGATGCACATGTGCAAAACACAAGGACAGATAATGTTTTGAAATTAAAATATTCTAAAGAGTGCCTTTAAGTTTGGGTTACAATATTTCAGTTATTGTAGCTGTTTACCAAAACATTCTTAGGATTAAAATGTATAACACATTGCAAACCCAATTCTGAAAAAGGTGAAAAGTAGTGCACACACATTACAACAGCCCCTCTCTGGGCTGCCACCTTGGTGGAGGGGTTTGAGTGTCCCAATGATCCTAGGAGCTATGCTGTCAGGGGCTTCTTGCCCCTAGTAGGGTCACCCAAGGCAGACAGGTCCTAGGTGAGGGATCAGACAAAGTGCAGCCCAAAGCCCCTTATGTGGGTTACCGGGGACCCATTCTGGAGCCAGGCCTGGAGGTGGGGCACGTTGGCGAGCGCCTGGTGGCCGGGCTTTCACCCATGGGGCCCGGCCGAGCACAGCCCGAAGAGGTCACATGGGTCCCTTTTCCCATTGGCTCACCACCTATGGGAGGGGCCAAAGGGGTCGGGTGCAATGTGGGATGGGTGGTGGTCGAAGGCGGGGACCTTGGCGGTCTGATCCTCGG